>NW_024062450.1:0-51612 GCF_006381635.1 Hibiscus syriacus
ATATCTCAATATATGTAGTGATGTGTATGATTAAGATATGATTTGTCATTCCTACATATGGATTTAATTATCCGAATAAATAAGTAACATTAAAAGAATGTAATTAGATTACAACTTTTAATTGCTATATATAATTCAGAATATTTAAATAAGTTTGTTTTAAAATAAACATTAAAGATTGTAATTCTGATTATAAGTCTTTAATGTATATTTAAGTTGAATTAATTAAATAATATTTTATTATTAATTCGAAATAACTTAAAACCCTAAGATGTTAGAGTAATAATATAAAAGGATGCGTTAGGTATAGCAGTCGTGACAACACAAATAATCTTCAGTCGTTTCTTTCTCAAACAGTTTTGGGGAAAACAAACATTGCTCTCAATAGGGTGAACTGAGTAGAAGCCGAGACGTGATTTCGTAGAGGCTTACGATTCGAACCAATCGACACCACATTAGCCGCTGCCGTCCTTGCTCTTTTCAGGAACTCGCTGTAAGTATTATCCATTCCTTTCGATTTTGGTTTTATGTACTGGATCGCTGGTGAGACATCGAGTTTTGTTTTCGCTACGCCGTGGGGTGCGCCGACGGTCCCAACAGAAAGAAATAAAGATTTTACCGAGAAAGCACAAGAAATGTGGAAGAAATTGTGAATTCCATTAAAGAGACTATAGGTATTCAATTAAGATGAATGAATATAAATAGATTAGATAGTATAAAAATTTAACTTTGTATCGTTGAGGAGTTTAAACCATCAATTTTGTTGTAAGTAGGCAGTAATTTATCCCATTCATGGATATTTTTATAGCAAACTCTGCATATTGGATAATAAAATTAAAATTATATAAAATAAAATAAAATTTATGTAAATAACAAAAATTTAATATTTAACTATTAATTTATTTAACTCATCAATCTAAGAATAATCATCATAATTTTAATACTTAATCTCATCTGTTAGAGATCGTTATATATGTCACCAATTAAGATTACAAAAGAATCAAACTTTTAATAATTGAAAATCTTCTTTTATTGATTATAATTTTCAGTTTAAATTAAGAAATAAACTGTCAACGTTCAATCGCATCAATCGAATGTTATGTACCGTTTGAGTCTAATATTTTTCTCTTATTCTTTAGGGCCAAAAGGGCCCAAACCCAGTTCTGAAAATGAATCCACTAAAAACCCTAATCAGGTCTTTTGTCCATTAGGTCAGGCAGAAAAGTTAATTGGCTCAATAGGCAAGTTCGAATTTATTTTGTAATCTAAGTTAATGTTATAATGTATGACAAATTTATTAGGTTGATGCGATGAGTTTATTTAAACAATATTTCTTAATCAAATTCTTCACGTCAGCATAATAAATTTTAAAAATATTTTTTCATTAAATTTTATCACATCAAAATAAAAAAAATTAAATAAAAAAATATCTTTTTAAAATTCATCTTAAGAAGTTTCAAATCACTCGAATATATATTATAAATTCATAAATAATTTGCTTGTGTCCTATTAAACTAAATAATTACTCTGCTTGTTGTATTGATAGGGATGAGCATAGGTCGGGTTGAGTCGGATTTTTGGTCCACCAACCGGATTCGAGAACAAAGAATGCTCCACCCGAGACCCCCCGACAAGTCCAAAACAAGATTTCACCCAACCCGAATTTAATCTGATATATTATCTTAAAATCCGACCTGACCGAAATAATAATAAATGTTATTTTTATTCAATAAAAACAATAACTAACTTGAAAAAATAATATGGAGAGAAATATATTGTAATTATTCTTATATATGATAATTTTTTTGAATCGATCGAATATTTTTCACCCTAAATTCGAATTAATCCAAATCTAATTTTTTTTAAAAAAATCGGACAATACCGGGTTCTGGTCGCATGCCCATCCCTTTGTATTGAGCCAATTTTACCGGCCTTATTCAGTTAGAATTGGAAGTTTATCGGACAGATACCGAATCTGAAATCGGGTTTTGGAAAATGCAGATTTCGTGAAACACTTACAGGGAAGACCATAACCCTAGAGGTTGAATCCAGCGACACCATCGAAATCAGTATGCTTATAATTGCTTATCATGTGGATTTGATGGCTTAGATTTTCCGGGAAATGTTTTCAGGTATTCCGCCGAACCAGCAGAGATTGATCTTCGCCGGAAAGAAGCTTGAAGATGGCCGTACTCTTGCTGACTACAACATCAGAAAGGTAATCATCGTTGATTCTAGTCCCTGTATGGTTCTCGAGAAACTTTGCCATAACAAGCACTGCACTCATTTTACTTTGTTCCGTATTGAATTGTGTATCAAAGCCATGGGCATGTCTAAGTGATATTTTTCTTATTGGGAAAATGATACAAGTAGCGGAGTAGAAATTTATAGTAATCAAATCATCAAGTATTGTCTTCATCAACATAATTGAATTTAAAGGCCTGGACCCGATTTGGTTTTCTATAGGACGTCTATATAATTTGATTTAATTTTTTGTTTTGAATTGTGCAGAATCAACCCTGCATCTGGTTCTGAGACTCCGCAGTGGCATCATCGAGCCTTCTTTAATGGCATGGCTCGGAAGTACAACCAGGACAAGATTGATCTGCCGCAAGTATGTCGGCGCATTCTTATTGTCTATATGATTGCTTGTGAATAAATCTTATTTCACAAACTTCATTTGAAATGAGCTGTTCTTGGAAGCACTATCTGGAGTTCAATTCTTGCTAGATTACTGTGTCTGACATACCTAGTTAGAAACATACTTGTATCCGGCACTTACTCCTCCTTGAGTCCTGTATTTTAGCTAAAATATACTGTGCATGCATCTAGTTAGATTAGATCCTCCCTTTCCATCTGTTCCCATGTTCCCCTATTTTCTATTTCCCATCTCCGCCGGACATACCCAAATACCCACGAAACTGCTGTTGCCCGTCACCGGTCGAAGCCGTCGTGGCCTCCAACGTCACACCATCAACGCCGTTTAACGCCGTCGTTGGGTTCCTATCGCCGTCGAGTTAATTATTAGAGTTTCAATGGAATGATTTGCCTGATGATTTGCGTTTTTTCAGCTTGAAAATCGCTGCCATTTTCTTCAATTTTGTTGAAACAGGCTGCCATTATTAGAGTTTCTAACGCTTTTTGACTGGATTGTATCTAGAGGGAAAGAATGGAAACGGAGGTGAGCGAAAGAATGCGTATGATTCTAGAGGAATAAGTGGTTGAATGAACCCCTCCGATGATGATTGCTGCCCAATCTGCTTTGGTTCTTTCATTGTTCCTTGTCGTTCCAATTGTGGCCACTGGTATTGTGGTAATTTCCTTTTGTTTCCTTTGTTGAGTTTGGTTATATTTGGACGGTGAGAGAAATTTAGGAATGGAATGAAAAGGGGAAGAAATAGGGTTTGTTCTCTGAAAAATAGAAATCGAATGTTCAATCTTTAATCGTGAGCGTGGATTAAGATGTATGTGTAGATTTTTTCTCAAATTAATTACTTAATATCTCGAATTCATAGGTTCGTCAGAGCAATCCTTTAGAAACCATTCTCAAATAATCTACTTTGTTTTAAAATGTAAATTGAGTGTTCTTTATTCTGGTAAATGAGGTGGTACACTGCTTGAAGAAAAGAATCTGTTATACGAGGTAACATGTTTCATGCTTTTTTTTGTTTCTCTTTATAAAGAATGATAAAGAAAGGGAAGGCTTTTATGGGATTTTTGGATTTATATTTCTTTCTTATACATGATACAATCTACAAGCATTTTAGTCCAAAGAATTTGTTTCTTATATAATATAATTTTATTCCCTTTATTTGCTGGTCACTTAGTATATTAGAAACTTACCTCTAGTTGTGGATCCCTGACTGGAAAAATGTTAAAATATTAGTACAAGGAAGGTTGTCAAGAGCCTTAAGCCTTTTTCCCTTATCATAGGAGGAAGGGGAGGCGTTGTGGGGCTTGGCGTTTGTCCTGTTTGTAATTAAATTTAATGAGTTACCGTGTATTACATTACTGCCTTTTTGCTCTCAGTTGCTTGTTCTTTCATCTATAGTTTTGCTATAGGAGTTCTGTATCCGAGTTGGGCAGTCAGTTTGTCTGATTGCCAAAGCTTGAGTTCATAAAATTCGAACTTGCTTTTGGAGGAAAGGATGAGTTTCAGTGAATTAATATAGTCTGTAGATACTCTGCAATGGGGAACGGACTTACATTAAATTGCTCAGTTATTTAGTTATTTTAGTTGGGAACATATTGAATCTGGTTAGCATGTAGTCGTATATTGCATTAAATTGCTTCAAAATACACCAAGAGCTTACATCTGTAATTTTCTCTGTTTTTCCAATGACTTGAGCAAGTACTAGTTCTAAATACACCTAAATAAGTTTCATTGCCTTGTTCTGTGCTTTGGTTGATATAAAGAATAGGGTTACTCGTATCCGATTTATCAATGATTTTTTAATGTATGATTGTGCTGTCTTATTATGTTTTGTAAGAAAGCTCTGTAAATCGTTAGCCATGTAGCATAATTTTTTTTATGGTTTTCTTTTTTTGGAATGATGGTTAGCTATGTGGAAAGTTAACATGCATTTCTTTCAAAATAAGCATGCTATATTAATAAACTTCTAAGTACATAATTTGTGATCAATTTGTGTTTTAATCCAGTTTTTGTTGCTAATATAACTTGTCTATTTCTTGATATATATATGAATCTTCATGCCTTTTGCAGTGGTATGGCCCCTGATTTTTGAGTTTTGGTTCGGAAAAGTAGGAAGCAGGCAGAACAGTATCATAGGTTGTATAAGGTATTATGGCTCTTAATGATATTTTGTTTACTTAATTTTTCACCTATGTGCATCTTGGAAAAAGTTATGGCAGTTCAAATCATGGTATTGTAGCATTGGCCTGTTGCATTAATACCTTTTGATGTTGTATCTGGGATTTTGACATTGAATTATTTCCTTACTGAAAAACTTTGCATAATTTGGAAAAGATTTTAAGGTGATATGCTGGTACAAAGTTGATCATGCACCCTATTATTTTGGAGTGTTCCAGCATATGTTGTTGCACAAAAGCTGCCTTGTGATGTTTTTTGTTTCTGTAACTAAATATGTATGTGTTTTAATGTAGGCCTTCAACAATGCAACTGTACCCTATTCAGTGCAAGCACTTTGCCTTACATATTTGCTATTAGCAAGTACTTACTGGTAAATGAATACTCTTGGGGTTTTATGCACTTAAATTGTATATAAATTCTTTCAATAAGAAGCAGTCTTGCAGTGAAACTTATACATCTAAAATTTTGATGCAGCCTAGAATTTTTGATCTTGTGGGTACGATTATCTATGATATAGCTCTATCGAGGAGGAGTTGAAAAGATAAAGCACTGCAATTAATCTTGTAAATGTTTTTTCTTTAATTTTCTCAGACTAATTTCTAGTTAATAATGTTGAAGTACATTACATTTCATTTGAATGTTTATAAACTTTAATTTATTTATGTCAATTATTTTTATTTAATCCGTGTCGTAATTAAATTTTAAGGTTGCTATTGGATATTGTTACATGATATTAAATTTAGGTAATAAATAGCAGAAAATAATATTTGCAAATCAGGCTGGTTTAGCGGCGTCTTAAGGTAAAAAAATGGCACTAAGGACTACACAACCGTGGTGTTTTACTTTTTGCGGTGTTTGTTCAAAAAACGTCGCTAAATATTATAGTATATAGTGGAGTTTTACTTACTAATGCTATTAAATGACCAATCTATAACGGTGATTGTAAAATAAATGCCACTAAATGTTATTATCGGTTGCTGCGTTTTTATTTACAGATGCCACTACAGTTTGCGGAGCCTGTTATAACGACTTTTTTTGCGGCGCTTAACTTTACGTCGGAAAGCTTTTTGTTGCGTTTAAAAACACCGCTATAAGACTAAAAAAATCGCTATAAAACATATTTACTATAGTGTCCGAATGGTATATTCAAAAAAGCACCGATAAAACCGGCAAAGGCTCCGTTTAATAATAACCACGAAACTAAACTTTGAATAAAAATGTAAACCGACAATGGCTCCATTTATTAAATAAACATGACATGAAAAGGCTAATGAAAATATAAATTATCATGTAAAATATGATCAAATTGTACAAATGTTTTAAATACAATATGAATTTTATGCTTGTTTTAGTTTTAATTATTTTTAAATACGATATGACATCATTGGATTGACTAATAATCTATCTACATTAATGATGCATGCTCATGCTCACACTGATGCAATGGAATATGAAGAGAGAAATTGACAGCTGTGGGATTTGAACCCACGGCCTTTGGGACTAGAGCCTAAATCTAGGTCTTTAGACCACTCGGCCAAACTGTCTCCATATCATATGCCAACCAAAATATTTTAAGATTCTTAGGCGTAAGTACAATTATTCTCGACGACTGCAGACCATTCATTTTCCTTCCCACGGAGACTTGAACTCGTAGCCAACAAGTAAGTTGGAAGTGCCTTTTGAGGGTGAAAAAACAAGTGTACACTTTCTATTAGGGTATCGATGTCTGCCTTATATCTATTAACAAGTGTTTGATGGTTAGGTGAGAAGAACGTGTTGTGTTCAACCTTTTGCTCTTTATGGAGGCAATGACTTTATGACCTCATATTTTCAACAAACGTTCCTTCCTCTTTCCCACCTAGGAAGAACGAAAACGCTCCCCTCTTTTGTCTTTTCTTCTTCTCTTAATACTACCGCTAATGACATGACATATCGGTCGACACTTGTTGGATTCGTGTGATAAATAGGGATTAACATAAGACGAGTCCGGTTAATTTTTCTAGTTATTTCAATTTTCATCTAGAAGTTAAATGTTTTTGTTTAATCTCAATTTATCTCGACGTTTAATGATTTTCACCTACTCAATTTTATGCAAAAATTTCACTTTGATTCTATCTAATCTGATACATATTTTTTTAACTCAACAAAACAGAGATGATTGATATACAAGAATTATTATATAATTATTAGATGATTTTCATCTAAAAGCTAAATGTTTTTGTTTCCCTAATGTCGAATTCTTCCGTCTGCTTATCCTTATAAGACGTATAAGTTATCAGTTTATTCTTTGTATTACAGTTTGATTAGCATTTAAATGATCATTGTTAAAATTATTAATTATACATGGATTATAAATTCAGATTTTGTTCTCAATTTAATCATTTTAAAATATATATATTAAAATTAATCGGATTGAAGTATGGGGATTAATTCACTGTTTTTCGAAAGTGTCGTCAGCTGTACTACTGGATTCTGGATAAAACCCATAGCTTATTTTAAAGTAACCATAACCAAAAAGGAAAGGAGGAATCGACGGTGTACAACTAGAAACAGCCCATTGCAGTCTTTTTTAACATCATGGAAATCAGATTCTATTGGAATATGAAGATCATGGCATGCAATGGCCAGTTCCCTCGGGTATTTTGGTGGCTCTGATTGTTTATCGACTGTAATGGCTCAAAAGCATTCTCAAGTCCAGGAGTTCAACCACTGCAAACGACTATCGGCAGCCGAATCGAATCCGTGGAGTTTCTCAGGCGAAACCGGGAACGATCTGTGTTCATCCATGTCCATAAATTGTTCCAAGGCAAAGAACCCATCGTTTTCTTCCATTGCTGCCTGTTGGAGGATCGGCTCAGCTTCAGCTTCAAGACCCACCCTGTTTCCATCATGGGCTTCGGCCACCATTTCACTTAGCTTCTCCAACTGTGAGAGACATCATCTTTTTATGATGAGTGATTATTCTCGGTGAGGAAGAACATTAGTGGTATATTAGGTACCTGGGAAACTAAGGACTGTTTTTCGTCCTTCAAGGACTCGAACCTGGACGCCAGATTATCGTATTTATCCCTTAACTTGATGTAATCTTTCTCAATCTGTTTAGACTTCAACCTCGCTCGCCTGTTTTGAAACCATATGGCCACCTGTCGTGGCTGTAGACCCAACTCCCTCGCCACCTGCAACTTTTTCCTCGGTTCTAGTCTCGTCTCCGACTCGAAAATCGACTCGACAACCTTATTTGTTCATCAGTAAACCTCTTCTTGTTCTTCTTCATCATCTTGTTGCTGCTGCTGCTGTTGTGGTTCTTTCTCTTCCTTGGAGTTTGATGTTCTTGGCACTGTTCTGAAGTTGCTTTATCGGGTGGTGCTGGATGATCTTCTCTAAGCTCCATTATCGAAGTTGCGCGGGATGAATAATGTTTGGTATTAGAGAATTATAGTGGGGGTGGGGAACTTAAATATACAGTTGGACATGATGGGAACGAGGATGGAGCTTGAAATCCTGTTTTTCTATATAATTTCAAGGACTAAAAATGAATTATGAAGTTTTGAGAGGGTCAAAATAACATTTTACAATTGTGTTGGTGTATGATTTGGATGGGGATTTAGCTGCAATTTTACATTTTGGTGGGGCGTTTGCACCCCTGATCGGAACTGCTACGTTTGGCAGGTTTCGAGTGATTGAGACATTCGATTAATGGATTCTATGAACCAATAATTATTATATCGTATCACACATCTTCTTTCCCGTGCCTTGTGGACATCTATGTCTTTCATTCTTGATTCATTTGTAAACCATGATACGATTTTAATTCTTATAATCACAATGTTATGTATATCGAAAGATGGTAATTATACATGCCAATCACGATTTATTCATTATTTTAAAAGATAAAATATAATTTATTATCATCGTGGGACATGTTTTATTATTTTAGAACAAAAGTCCAGCTACATTTTGTATAGAATTTATACATGGATTAACGGCACAAAGAATAGTCGATTAAGGTGAGCTCTTACTTTTGACTTGTTCTGCTGTGAAATATATAATAAATTACGAATAATTATCATTTCCAAATTTATACAAATATAATTATACGACACACTAAAATACATAAATAAATTAGGAATACAAACAGATAATTATGGATTTTTATGCCACACCTGTCTGGATCGCAAAGAGTCCAAGTGGCCGAAAGGGTGCGGGGTAGTTATATTTGTCCCAGCATTCATGTATAGATATCAGTCCATTTCTTTATTACAATCATCAAATGTTTTGAAACAATGTGAAGCCATGAATTTTTTTTCCTTGTAAAAAATATTAATATATATATATATAAGATAAATCTACAGTTTCCTGAGAAAATAGATACAAAAAAATCAAACCGATCACAGAGCAAAACATTAGGATCAGCTGTCTGTAGGTTGGCCTGATATTCGACAGAACCGGATTTTTTTTATTTATCATTTTTCTCTAAAGGTTAGATCAAAGAAGCAAGAAACCAAATCGGCTTAAGACAGATTACCCAACAAAGATGTCTTATCCCATCCATTAACAATTACTAAACAATTATCTGTTTCGTTTTCTGTATTAAAATCTCCGATGTCTCATTTTCAAAGGGTAAGAATTTCATGTCATATAGTCCAATGCTCAAATGTGTCCCCACATTTCCATTGTTCTTTTACGACTTTAAATAGACATGAAATGTGGATGTTTCATTGAGGTTGTTGAAGGGTCACCATTAGGCAAGTACATGTGTCCTCCCCTCGAAAGCTTCACATCATTAGACCCAATAATTATCGGAATTAATTAAAACATTTCTCATCTAAACTCCCGTTACAACAGCTTTGCTCCCTGTGTAGAAGTCCGACCGCAAGTCTTTGCCAAAGTCCGACCTAGTTCCTGTTGGTCGGACCGCAGAAGTCTTTAACCAAAAAAAAGAAAAGGGTTGCAGACTAAACGGCAGAACCCTTGTCCTATTGTTTTAGTTCAGCTTGTTGCCCGTTTCATCGGCTAAAACCGAGTAGCTCGACTTTTGGACAGATCTAATATCACTATTACAGTTAGTAAACCACTGTTGTTTCGACTCGCACTAATGTCGCATACATGGAGTATAAAAATTGACCCGCCTTACACCTTCCAAATACATAGAAAAACATATAAGAAGGTGAAACATACTCGTATTGAGTACGCACTATCGAACACTCATACCTTAACAGCGAATCGATAATGGCACCAGAAAAAGATCATGAACAACGGTAGAGATTGTCTATTTAACACTTACTATCCATTGTAACATGAAACATAAATTAACATTCATGTCTGTCAAAACCTCGTTAACGAGCTAAAAGATACCAACCACGATTAAACCCCGCAAGAGTAACTACGATGCACGGATAAATAACATTTAACACCAAAAGTACCCCGAATGTACTGCTGTAAATAAGCATGTATATGTAAATATATTGGCAGTTGATAAGTCTGGAAGAAAGAAAGAACGGGTGATCTAGTGCATTGCAAGGCGAGGAGAACGGGTGATTTAGTGCATTGCAAGGCGAGGAGAACGGGTGATTTAGTGCATTGCAAGGCGAGGAGCACGGGTGATTAGTGCATTGCAAGGCGAGGAGCACGGGGACGAACAGGTGTCTTTGATGGGCTTACCCTGCACATGCAAAAGGCAAATATTCCCATAAAATTTGGGGAAATAGAACTTCACAATCCAATATATATGTGTGTATAAATTCGAAGAGAAAAGTTTCGTAAACCGACCTTATGGGCAGTGATCCCAAAACCACACCACTGCAGTTGAGGGCTGCAATCGCACTTTCAGCCTGCATGAGATGAAAAATAAAACACGAGATCATCGTAAGTTAACCGATCAACAAAAAAAGCCGACAATATGAGACACACCATAAAATGAGTTGCATCTTGTTATTTAATGGCAATCGCAAGATGCCAAATCATATATCCGCGGAGGAATATATGATTATTTGGCAGTTACATTTCTCAAGCAATATTTGTGGAATTTATTCGAACTACGACTATTTGGGGGCGGATGATGCCAAAAGATTTGGTTGATACAGTTAAGTTTCCCAAATAGGTTTAAGAACAACTTCACTTACGTCACGAGAAAGGACAATACGGACAATTCAACATGATACCATAAAAACATATGTTGCAAAAGTCGTTAAATAAAGATAGCAAGACAGTAACCACCATTGTGAACTCGACAAAAGCAATGCGAGTTGAATGACGATAGTCTCCCAATAGCCTCAAGCGTTGAACCTTACCATAGAATAAAAAATTCAGTAAGAAATCGTTAAATGCAATACTTATAAGGCGAGCAGCATTTATAAGCGCATGAGAAACTACAGACCTCCCCACATAGTGATTCAAAGAAGAGCTTGACATCAGCTTGAGTAATCTGTATCAGTTGAACAAATAAGCCAGGAATTATTGATCGGGTTATTGATCACAATAGCATTCCAGAAAATACCGGACATGAGAAACTACCTTCTTGTCTATGTTTGTACAGTAAATGGTTCTTGCACACATCTCCCGCTCATCCTCAGACTGAAGAGAGTAAAACATTTGAAGCCATGTAATTAAAAACAAAACACATATCAACATGACTCTGATACAGTTTCTATAACTTACACACAAACGTGAAAAAGTTCTCACAGAATATATGCTTTACCCTGGGTAAAAAGGTTGGGTTAACAGGTGCGATCGCCGTCTTGGAATGCATCACTTTCAGAGGGTAATAACCGAGGATGGTCCCAGACAAATTCAAAGCAGCTTCCGCATCCTCTGCAGAACATTGAATTGTCAACACTGTAAAAGGAAAGCAAATATCAATGCTTACCAAATGTATAAACCGTTCGTAATACCTTCTTTATAAAATTCGATGAAGGCAAAGCGGAGAACAGAATTAGGGTCACCGCATATACGACAATCAACAACCTTTATAAATAACAGAAAGTTCTTTTAAGGGAATAATCCACTACCACTGAGTCAGATAACCCGGAAATTAATTACTAAATACGACAAAGAAACAAGATATACCGGTCCGCAACTCAGGAAGAGACCTGCAAGAAGCTCCTCAGTAACCTATTCCATAAACACAATCAATCAGCACAACATCACTATAGTAAAACTGAGGCAAAAACCATAAATGTTAAACCATGTTACCTGTAGATCTATATCCGATACATAAACAGTCTTCCTAATTGCATCCTCTTGCTGCCCAAGGTTAGTTCGATTATTCAACCTTCTCTTCACTGGCTAAAGTTGTTCCTCTTCTATGAAAAAAGGAACATAGAATCAACAAAAAAAGCTACCAATATAAAACAAAAACAAAACGCCACAGCAAAATGAAACTTACATACCCTTCTATTAGTGTATCCATTGCCAGAATTAGCATTCAGAGCAAAATTGTCAGTAATAAAACCAAACCCATTTCCAGAAAGTGATTATCATGACGGTTTTGATCATGGTGGTGGAGGTTGGCAAGGGAAGGAGGAACAAATTCCTCAGCCATAGGGTTAAGCTTAGACAAAATTTCAACCAAATCACTCATGTTTTTCTCGAAAATCTCATCATCACCCCCATTTTCCACATTGCTAAACCCATTTAGCATTTCAGTTTTGCTATCGCCGTCGCCATCGATGGCTGCTTGTGCTGGTTTGACTTGTTCAAACCGGGCTTCCTTGTCAGTCTTAGCAGCAGCCACGGAATCGCTGCTGGTTTTTGATTTTCCAGAATCATTGACCGCATGAGAGCCGATCGACGACACAGCCACAGTGTTCTCAGGAACCGGCATGATCGAATGCAAATCCTCTTAACAAAACGATGGTATGTTTCAGATTCCCTGTAATGTACACAACAAAAATCACATCTCTATCATCCTGCCTCGTTAAATGATCCGATAAACAAATACCCAGAGATTAAAAACAGGAACAAAAACAAAAAGATGAAGTTGCTTTTGTAGTTATTGTTGTTGGAAGAACAACGTGCCTGACTTATCTAAATGGTTTCCATTGATGAAAAAGCCAAAACTCACCTCAAAGATCGTCACTTTATGTGCTGAGAATTAGCAAAAAGAAAGGGTCTGCAAATCGAGGGAGAAAACGACGAACAAAAAGAAGAAGCGTTTGTTAGGTTTTATTGTGATGATTCTGTAAATTGACAAAGAGGGCTTGGCTGTGTGTTTTCAATGGGAGTGAAAATTGAGGAGAGGCATGAGGTGGAGGCAAATGTGCGGAATAATGTAATTTATTTATTGAAACCTTTTATATTGGGTAAATTATGTGTTTAGTACCTAAACTATTTTAGTCTGTTTTAAAATCTAAATTTTCATTTTTTTTCTTCAAAATCATACTTATTATTTAGTTTTTGTTTCATTTTAGTATTATGCCGTTAAAAACTTAATGGACGGGCTAGTTGGTCGTCACGTCTAAAGTTATCAATCGTCACATCCGTCGGTTGGTGAAGCCCAAACTTTTCAACTTGTACCTTTTTTACCCCTGAACACGATTATGACCTATGTTTTGTAAGAAAATATCTTAATATCCCTATATCGACGATTAACTCTTCGATTTCTTCATCCTTTGATCTCCATGGTCCATCATTCGTGTTATGATATAAACCTAACTACTAAGTATAGTAGAAACATAAGAGAGAATAAAAGAATACTTTGCATCTCATTTATTAAAATCAGATGTACAAGAATGAAGACTTAACAACTTATTTATAACAACTGATTAACAAACTTCTCTTAACTAACTAGTAACAACTCTTAACCAACTTTTAACAACTTAGTTGAAACTAACTTCATACTAACATTCTATACACTAACATTCCTCATGCAGTTCACACCTTCAACTTTACACTTTATGAACATTCTTCACGTTGTTCACATACACTAACATTCCCCATGCAGTCCACATCTTTAGCTTTATCATCATTCACACGTTGAGATAAGCTAGTTAGCAAATCACAACCATCATTATGAATTCAAGTGACCAACAGCTTCTGTTGATAACGGAATCGAGCAATCACTTACTGTTTACGAGAACTCCATGATACTAGATTGCCACCAAAATAAATGCAATATTCTGATGTGGATCGCATGTCATCAACATCCGCACCCCAATTTGTATCAACAAAGCCCACCAAGGACAGTCGAGAAGAGGATGAGAACCGTAAACCATAATCCAAACTGCCATGCAAATACTTCTGAATTCTCTTGACTGTCTAGAAATGCAAATCTCTACGAGTTTGCATAAACTGACAAACACAATTAACAGGCAATATCTGGCCTAGTAATCACAATATATTGAAGAGCACCAACAATGCTTCTATAACGAGCCACCTCATCAATGGGTGTTCCATTAGCAGCAGAGAGCTTACATTGTGTTACCATGGGAATAGGAAGTTCCTTAGTTGTTCCAAACCCACTCTTTTATAACAAATCAAGGACATACTTTTATTGGTTCAGCACTAAACCATTGGAATCATAGCAGACTTCGATGCCCAGGAAAAACTTAAGAAAACTAAGGTCTTTCAAAGCAAACTTTGCATGAAGCTTATTTATAACATCTTGGACTTCACTCGAGCAGCTTCCTGTGAGAATAATATCATCTACATATATCAATAGATAAATCATACCATCATCGGTTCTGTGAACAAATAAAGAGGCATCTGATCGTGATAAACCAAATCATTCTAAGATCAAATACCCTTTGAGACTCTGAAACCATACACATAGTGCCTGCTTTAGACCATAGATTGTTTTATTCAGTCTGCACACCATATTACCACCACCTTGTTCATAACATGGAGGCTGCAACATGTATACTTCCTCAGACAAGTGTACATTTAAGAAGGCATTGTTAATGTCTACCTGCATAAGGGACCAGCCTTTTGCTAATGCAAGAGATATTATGACTCGAACAGTAACTGGATTTACCACAAGACTGAACACTTCATTAAAATCAATCCCGGATTGCTGAAGAAATCCCTCGGCCACCAGACGAGCTTTGTAACGAGCAATGAAGCCATCTGCATTTCTTTTAATTTTAAAAAACCATTTATAACTCACAACTCAACTACCTTTAGGAAGGGGACCAATGTCCATATTTCATTACGAGTCAAGGCATCAAATTTTGCCTGTGCATCAACTTTTCAGCGAGGATGAATAAAAGCCTCATTAATCATTGTAGGTTCTTTATCATTAAATGAAATATTCAAAACCTTTGGTTTTCATATCCCATTTTTACCACTTGTAACAATGGGGTGAATATTTTAACAAGTGGGTAGTCTGATCAATAAAAGTAGGTGGCATAGTATTAATCGAATCACCTACTTCAAGACCAGTATCATGTACATGGCTAGTATCCTTAAATTTCGAAACCAACTCTTCAACAACCCCAGGTGGTGCAAGATGCATAGAAATATCTGTCGAGTCTGTAGGAACCTGTTCCTCACGATATAATATTCTATCAGCAGCTGAAGACACTGTACCATACGTACTAACCGAGTCTGTAGCAATCTAATCCTCATGCACTAACAACCCATCAGTAGATGGAGAAGCTACAATATGTGAGGTGTTACCCTCATTTACTCCACTCGATCCAGAAACTGAAGTTGTAACGATCAGAAGAAGCCCTTCAATGACCCCTGAAGAACACAAACTATTAGTTGTAATGTTGCACCTTTGTTGAAAATGAAAGACATGTTCATCAAACACCACATGTCGAGAGATGATCACCCTCCCATCATCATCCAAACATCGATAGCCCTTATGATAAGGACTATATCGAGAAAAACACATCGCCTTGACCTAAATTCCTATTTGTGAGGATTAGCATATCTCATGTATGGAAAACATGCACAACCAAAAACACGTAGAAAACCATATTTTTGAACCTGTGATACAAAACTTCAAATGGAGATTTGCCATCCAAAACTTGAGTGGTCAGTCTATTGATGAGATAAACAACAGATACAAAAATATAGCTCCAAAATTTCAGGGGTAGCGATGCTTGAGCCAATATGGTTAACCCTATTTCAACAATATATCTATGTTTACGCTCAGTTCGACCATTTTGCTCAGAGATGCCTGGACATAAAATTCGATGTTTTACACCATTTTGCTGCAACCAACCCTTAAGTGACTGATATTCACCACCATCATCTGTTTGCAAAACCTTAATTTTACAGTCAAATTGTACTTCTATTAACTTGTAAAAGTTAAAAAAATGACTGCACCTCAGACTTCCTTTTAAGAAAGTAAACCCAAGTGTATCTGCTCGCGATATCAACAAATGAAACATAAAATGAAAACTCATTTGAGGAATTATAAGGAGCATAACCCCAAACATCTGAAACAACTAACAGAAAGGGTTCATTATATTGTGATATAGAATAACAAAAAGGAAGTTTGTGAGTCTTCTATTTCATACAAGCAACACACACATGTGGCAACCTATTCTTAGGAAAAGAGATATTACAATACTTCATAATAGATTTTACTACATCAATAGAAGTATGACCAAGGCGTCGATGCCACAGGTCCAAAGGGTGTGGAATTACAGAAACATTATTTATCTGAGCACGCCTGAGCACAAGGAAGTAACTGACAGAGTCATTCATATGTGAGCCTCCCTCGAAGAAGAACTTGTCGTGTCTGAGCATCATTCACAATACATTCATACGAGTGAAACTTAAGAAAGACACAATTATCTCGAGTAAACTGAGAAACATAAATCAACTTCTTCTTGATGTTAGGAACATGTAGCATGTTATGCAAAACTAAAAGCTTCATACTATAATATAAAGAGCTTTGCCCTACATGTGCAATTTTAACGCCATCACCATTGCTCATGTGCAAAGCATTATCACCTGTATACACCATACCTGAGTGAAAAACAGATGGATCATTAGTAACATGGTGAGTAGCACCAGTGTCAGGATACCAAACAACATCATTTGTGGGCTTCAAAAATGACTGAACACCAGAGGATGAAAGCATGGAAACAAAAGTTGCAGGTGTTGAGGGTGCCAAAAATGGATTCTGGCCAACTACAGAAGAACTTGAGACATCATTAGAGGAACCAACTGAAAACCCAGAGGATGTATAATAACTAAAAGCTGTTGGGGAACAAAACGAAGTACCAGGAACTATCGAATTAACTGAATATAGGTAAGGAGAAGGAACATGGACAAAACCAGGATATGAAACTGTAATCAACACATGATTATACCCCGTGCAGAGGGTTGTTGCTGATCTACACCCGAACCATTTGACCATTTTGAATAATTCATAGCTGATGTACCAGAATCACCAACACAGTGCAATCACAATCAAAACGATGATAACATTTATGGACAACATGACCAAACTTACCACACAATTGACACTGTGGCCTGTTGGAGTTATAACTCCGTCCACGACCTCATCCTCGATAACCACCTCCCTACTGATCATGCACTTGAGATGAATTATCATCAGAGGAGTCTTTTACACTCAACTCGCCATCAGGCTTCAGCTAAACAACATTAGCCGAGAGTTCTTCACCTAGGAATATATTCTGTCGAGCCTCACTGTCAAGCAGTATTTCGATGAGAGTGTCCAATGATACTTCTTTCCTATAAACTATAGCAATTACAGATTCAAATTCCATAGTTAAGCTAGCTAAAATAACACCAACATGTTCTTGTTCAGTTACAACACTTCCAGAAGCATTTAGCAAATCACAAACAACTTTGACCTTTGCTAAAAATTCATGAACAGACAAACCAGATTTCTTTTGTGAATGCAAAGTATGGCGAAACGATGAATTTTTTGCACTAGATCATGCACCAAACAAACGCGTCATAGCATTCCAAATAGCGGCTGCAGACGTAAGACCAGTAAGGTGAGGCAGGACCTCCATACTCACAGTAGTTAACAACCAGGAGGAAATAAGCTTCATTAGTAACAAATTCATTTGGAATAACTATATTAGAGGAAATAAGCTTCAACAAACCATAACCATCAATGATTAACGATACTTGATGTTTCCACAATAAATATGTATTTTCAGTGAGTTTAACTATATCATGTTTAGTTATATGATGAATGGAGCTTACACGAGCAACAGTAGCCCATAAGAGAGTTAATCTGCGAACCATTCTCATCACGGGTTGGATCAACCATAAGATCAACCATATTAAACAACATTTAGATATGAACACATATCTAAACTCAAGGAAAAAAAAAGGAGAGGTACCAATTCAAGAAGCAAAGAACGATGAAGCAAAGGCGACAAAAAACGAACACCTGGGCTTCATAAATAGCAACAGGAAGATACACCACAGCAGCACCAGGAATTAGCGAATGATATCATGTTATGATATAAACCTAACTACTAAGTATAGTAGAAACATAAGAGAAAATAAAATAATACTCTGCATCTAATTTATCAAAATCACTTGTACAAGAATGAAGGCTTAACAACTTATTTATAACAGTTGATAGTCGACTCGTCATTCTCTCGTGATCCACTGTTCGAATTGGTCGTCCACTCACCATAACTATATCACGTTAGCTTGCTCGTTAAGTTTTTAATGGTTGGATACTAAAATGAAAGAAAAATTAAAAGTTGGGTATGGTTTTCAAAAAAGAAAATTTTTAAATACTAAAATGAAAATTTGTTAGTTTAGATAATAAATACGTAATTTACCCTTAATTATGGGCAAACTATGTTTTTCATCATTAAACCCTGGTTATATTTTTATTTTGACTATTAATTTTTTTTAAAATAATTTAATTAATTAAAGTTTAAATCATTTTATTGTTGTTACTATGATATTAAATAAACAATAACAGGGTGATACGATTTTTTCCTCCAACGTAATAAATATTTTTTATTTATTTCATAATTTTTCAAATAATTTTAAATTTTTAGAGTTTCATCTTCATCTGTTATCATTAGATTTGAATACTATCATTCTTTAATATCATAAAGTTTCATCTTTTTTTCCTATCATTCTAACAGTTTAAATTTTCTCAAAATCTATTTAAAATTCATAAAATTATAATCTAAAATACGATAAAAATAATTATATTTTATAATCTCTACTATTTGATCATAAAAAAAATCAAGATATGTTATTTATTTATTTTTTCACTTCTTTAACATTGAAAATTGAATGAAAATATTCAAACATAAAAAAATTAAAAGCGTAGTTATGTTTAAAATTTGGGGAAAATAATATAAGGACATTTTTCATAAATTTAAAATAAAATTTTAGAGTATTTTTATCATTTTAAAAGAAATATTTCATTATTAAAGTAAAAATAATATATATATATATATATATATATATGAAAGTTGAGTCATCAGATTAAATGGATGATGACTCTCTTTTCTCTTTTTCTTCTTTATAACTTGATTAATTTTATTAATCAATTTAATTTTTTTAATTCTGTTTAACCGGTGGTTATATTGATTTTAATGTTAGTTACTGTTCGTCGATTTTTTTTTTTAGTTTTTTTAATTTTTTTAATAAGAATAATTATGTATTTGTGACATGTTTTATGCTTTTATGGCACATTTATCTTTACATTTGTGACATATTTTTTTGTCTTTTGGTAACTTATGATTTTTTTACTGTTATTTTTGTTTATCTTTTTTTAAGGGTTGGATTTGACATTGTCACGACTAATTAAGATATCGTTTATTTGTTATCATGATGATCTTCTCTGTTTTGAACCCTCAAATTGATTTGGATACGTGTCGCTTGACTCTAATTTGTGATTTATCGATGATTTTTCAGTAGCTTCATCTCCTTTTATAGTTATTTTACTAATGCTGTCAAATTTATTCGTGTCTTTATTTTATTCGAATTTTTAGTTAAATTTTTTAACATTTTCATTATTTGATATTTATTTTATCTATGTAACTAATTATTATCTCCATAATAATAAAAGAATATCATAATTATATTTTAAATTTATGATCATACTTATAAATGTTGATTGTACTTTTAGATATTTTCTACTTTTAACAAAATTAACTACTTTCTATCAAAAATATTTTTGTCGATGACTCGATACGAAGCATTTTGATAGAGTTACGACAGCCGTCTTTATCCACTTCCCTGGCAGACGTCAGTTTCCTTTTGCTTTCCCAACAACAAAAAATCTTTATCACGTCGAATGGTTTTATTTATCATATACAATGTTTTTCATTATTAGATTATTTAGTAATTTATCAACACTATTTGATGAAATTAATACATTTTTATACCTATAAAATTTTAATCAAATATTACAACGAAAAGCTAAAAAAATAGTCAATTTAATGACCTTTTTTTTATTTCTGATCAATTCGTGAATCCTACTTCTTTTTATCGAATATGAAATTAATTATTATTATTTTTTTACTGAAGCAACACAAACGATATATATTTTATCATCGAAGGAAATAAGTTCAACGTGAAAGAGTTTGAGCACAAAACAACGACAACGAACACATCCACATATAAACATAAATTTTTATATTATGTGTGAATTATAAAATTTTAAGATACGAAAACTAATTATTAACAAAAAAATATCTAAAAAATATTTAAAATATATCACAATTTAAGATTTTCAAACAACGAGTCTCTCTTCAATTCATCTTTAAACGCACCCAAATAGAAAGAAGAGATGATTTTTTTTAAATAAATAATAATAATAATAATAAATGATAGGCAGAGGAGAGAGAAAAACATAGTGAAAATAAAAATGGAAATAAATAAATAAAAACTAATGAAATGAAATAAAACTAGGTCTATATAAGAGAAAAAGAGATTAGGATTCGCACTATATTACTTTAAAAATATTTATATAATTTAACATATTCGAATTTTAATATAAGATATCAAGATCATAAAACTTTAACAATGTTCATTAATTATAATACCTCATACAATTATTTTTATAATTAAATAAATGAAAATAATAACAACTTTAAAGAATTTTTTAATTTAAGTTTAATGAATTTTTATGTACATTATAAAATTATAATAATGTTTTCTTGTATTTAAGATTCATGTTTAAGTTTGAGTCTTCAATTGAGTTAAGTTTTTTTTTTAAAAAAATTCACTTCGAATCTTTTCGAGCTGCTCACGAGTTTCAGTGTAGAATTTCGAGTTCGAGTCGAGCTTAAAAATTTTAAGCTCGCAAGTTTTCGAATCGAATCGAGCTCCATTTCAGAATTTTTGAGTTGAATCAAGCTCAACAATACTCGAACTCGACTCGACTCGTTTACACCCCTACAGTGGAGCAGTGCTAAAAAATGACAAAAAAAAAAGGTATATCAAATGGGTGCCCCACGTGTCCTCTTTTAATTTCCTGTTCGTATCCCACGTGTACTTTCGGTTTGGTGTCAAACGGCGTCGTCTGGGACTTCTAGATTGTTCGTTAACCAATCTTCATAAATCAAAAGATTTAATCAAGTGCACTGTGAAAATAGTAGAATAAATTCTGATAATTTTGAACAGACTTAAAGTAAAAATATAGGTACTATATATTTTTTTAACTTTAGAAAAATATTTCGGCCAATAATATGTGGACATGTTATAAAAATTAGGTATTTTTTTTAAAAAAATAGTTTAAGGGCTTGAAGTTAAAAAAAGACATAGTTTAATAATTTATTTTGACTAAAATTTAGTTTAGGTACTTAAAGTAGTTACATATAATAATTTAAAGACTTATTTTGACAAAAAAAATAATTTAGAATCTTAGAGTATAAACAAAGAAACATAGTTTAGGGATTTGTTTTAGTTTAAGCCTCTTGAATATAGTAGAATTAAAATTTGACCTTATTTTGTGTTCAAATATTTTAATTCATTTTTATATAAAAATATTTTTGATTAAGTGATAAATAGATTTGTATATACTTAATATTTTAAAGGGTAAAGTACATTAATATAAGGTATTTGCTTTATTAAGTCCCTTAACTATTAAAAGTTACAAAATGGTCCTTCAACTATAAAATATTACTTTGTTGAGTCCCTCGACTATTAAAAGTTACAAAATGGTCAATTAACTATTCATTATGTTATAAACTCGTCATTTTCCGTTACATAATTGACGATATTTTGAGCTGAACGTTAACATGTTAATTGTGATATGATAAAATATGATCATAAAATCTCAAACAACTATCATATTTCAGTAATCACGTTAACATCCAGCTCAGACAACTGTCGATTTTTTAACGAAAAAGGACAAGTTTGAAACACAATGAATAGTCGAGTGACCGTTTTTAACTTTTAGTAGTCATAGACTCAACAAAGTAAACACTCTATAGTTAGAGGACCATTTTATAACTTTTGATAGTTAAAGGACTTAATAAAATAATATCCTATAGTCGGGGACCATTTGTATATTTTACCGTATTTTAAATAGATTTGATTTTTTTTTCAATAGGTTGTTAAACACACGATTAGTAATAAATTCGGGCGATGTTTGGCCCGATCCGGTTCAAGGCTGCCCAACTTAAAATCAAGTGAATAGTCTTCAGGTAAACCCAATAGGTTCGCGGATTTTTGAATTAAGATTTGAGCAAAGACGAGGATAAGCGAACCCTAGCTACTAGCTAGTTGAAGGTTAAGCTAAGTTAGATTTGAGCAGGAAGGCTCGACCACGAGGCTTCGTCAAGCTCCAGTTTTACTCTGCTTAGGGCCAACACTTTCTGATTGATTCTCATCGACTCCACTTCACTTTTCCCTAGCTCGCAGTTCTTCGGTACATTGTCGTTACCTTTTCATCGTTTTCATGTATAATTGATATATATTGTTTTAAATTGTAGGTTCTTTTGGTTTTCTGATTGTCATATTCTCTTAAAAGTAATCGCAGGTAATTGGAGATTAGATTAAAGAAGGGAAGAAATATGGCAATTTTTAATGTATTTTTTAGGGTTTGTTATTATTTTTCATTGTGGCTTAATAAGAGAGATGATTAAGGGAAAATGAAATAATCAATAACGTGTCTGAGAATCTCATCTGGTGACACGCATGCTTTGTTTATGATAGATGACAAGCGCTTGGACAGACAATAATTTTGGAATGGTACATAGGGGGTAGAGAAAGGGAGTAGGAAATTTGTGTGTGTTTTTGGTTTTTAATGATCGGACATTGTTGCTCCCTTCTGAAGATATGGAAAAAATGTTAATGAGAGGATGAGTAGACTAAGTTAAAGTTTCGAATTTTGGAGCAAATGAGCAGTGGAGCTTGTGGATGACAATTTTGAGGAATTTTGACTTGGTTTGTTTCATGATTTTTGGCTTTGCAATAAGTTTTATTTTATTTTTCTCATCATGGGAGGATGACAAGACAGATTTAACTTTCGAATGTTGGAGCAAAATGGAGCTTGTGGGACACTGCTCACAATTTGGAGAAATTGCTGACTTGGTTTGCTTCATTGTTCTTTTATGCAATAATTTTTTTTATCATTATCATCAGAATGGATGCTGATGATAATTAGATATTTGGGCGGATATTTGTTGCATTGTTTCGTACATAGGGAATGGAACTTGGTTTCTCTGTTAATTTGATTCTATTATTTGTGCATGCAGTGAAATTATTATATTATTTGCTTTCCGGTAGTGGAAATGAGCAGCCGCTTCTCTCGCACAATCTATGTTGGCAACCTACCCTCAGATATAAGAGAATGGGAGGTTGAAGATCTTTTCTACAAGGTGCTGGTGAATTTGATATTCTGCCAATGTATTTTTCTTCTATGAAAGAATAAATATAACATTTCCTCAGCTAGTTTTCATCACATAAGTAATGTATGTATCTTGTGGTTGTGCTTGATTTTGACGCATGTAATCCGGACTTTATATGAACCACATCATTAATGTGTTTGAAGAATCTCTTTGCCTTTGGTTGATATCTGTTTCTGTTTTCTAATATATGTTTTTCTTATTCAGTATGGTCGTATTTTGGATATTGAGTTGAAGATTCCACATCGCCCTCCATGTTTTTGTTTTGTTGAGGCACATTTCTTATCACATGTTTTATCTAGGATGCAAAATGAAAAAAGTGAATTTTTTTATTAAATTGTGTGTTGTAGTTTGAGGATCCCCGAGATGCTGAAGATGCAATCAGAGGTCGAGATGGTTATAACTTTGATGGTTGTCGTTTGAGGGTAATGAACGGCACATGTTTTCATGTGTATTACATCTCTGTTTCCCTCCTTATTTGGCTTTTGTCTGTGATTGATGTAGGTTGAGCTTGCACATGGTGGTAGAGGACAATCCTCAAGTGATCGTCGTGGTGGGTATGGTGGTGGTGCAGCTAAGTTTGGTGTATCACGTCACTCTGAATTTCGAGGTCTGCCTAACTGTTAAACTGTGTCAACTCTGTTATTTCTTATTTAGTTTCTATTTGCAGTAACAAATGGTTCAAATGTATACATTTGTTTCCCTGCAGTTAGTTCGCGGGCTCCCTTCTTCTGCTTCCTGGCAAGATTTGAAGGTTTAGAGAACTTGTATAACTTGAAACAAGTGTAGGGATTTTTAATTAAGCTGTAACTCTTACCTATCCATATCCTCTTTTCAGGATCACATGCAAAAAGCTGGTGATGTGTGTTTTGCAGAAATTTCACGTGACAGTGATGGTATGATTTAAGGAGATGTATTGATAAGCTTATACGGTTCATTGTTTACCTTATCCCCCTGTATGCCCTCTCTCTCTCTCTCTCTTTTCTCTCTCTCTTTCCTTATTTTGATGCTGACATCTTGCATTGTAACTTGTTCCAACTCTGTTAGATCTTGAATGTTGCTATTTGATATTCTTATCATCTTATGTGGGACATGCTTAAATGTATGTTTTGGATGTTCAAACTGGTAATGTTTGTAATTATAAGATCCATTGTTTCTGCTACTTCTCTTTAATATGCTTGTACTTATCTTCTAGTTCTGATTGTTTTATGAGCTTTTCCTTTATGTTGAAATCGATTGAAATCTGAAATAGTTATCGTCTCATCTTGATTTTTCAACTGGATTGGCTTAGTTTTTAGGCCTTCATGTTTTTGAATGAGTTTATACTTATTATTATCTCTCTCTCTTGTTCAGGTACTTTTGGTATTGTTGATTTTACCAATTATGATGACATGAAATATGCTGTAAGTTTTTTAGAAAGAAAATTTCATACCTCCTTGCCATGAATTTATGCTACTTCAATGCTTGTAAATTGTAATTCAAGTGACATGTTTTTAACATCATGCAGATTCGTAAACTTGATGATACCGAGTTTAGAAATCCTTGGGCTAGAGCTTACGTTCGGGTAACCTTGCTATGCATTCTTCTATTCTTACTATTTTCCGTATCATTGAATGGTTTTGCTATATCCTCATTCCCCTTCGTAATAGGCTGAAATGTTACTTGCGTAAAATTTTATGAACAAGGTCTATTCCATTATTGATGTGGAATACATGGAGCCATTGATTTGTTTTAGTATGCAAAATCGTAATTCTACTATGTGCGTGTTCTCACATCTGCGACTAACATTTACCCAAGTAAACACAAGCATGCCTGCGACTAACCTTTAGCTAAGTAAACACATGAATAGATATTAGGCCTGTAAATGAACTGAACGTTCAGCGAACCGTTCATGAACTGTGCGGCGGGAAGTTCGTTTATGTGTGTTTATTTATTAAATGAACGAACATGAACAAGATTTTGTGTTCGTTTAATTAAATGAACGAACATGAACATAAGTCTCGTTCGTTCATTTACGTTCGTGAACGTTCGGTTATGTTCGTTTATGTTCGTTCGGTTATGTTCGCTTATGTTCATTCATTTATGTTTAACCCAATCTTCTTAAATCAATTTTGGTGACCAATTTGTAAGTATCTTAAAAATATTAATTAATCTGATATTCTGATGACTAATTCCATAATTAACCCAATTTTATTCGAATATTAAATCCAATATGTTAACCCGTGAGGAACCTCACACCTATATTCATTTCTCCCATTTTTTCCCAAACCCTAGTGTTCACTAGAGAGTGGAGACGATCGCTGAAAGCTTCAAAACAAGTTATATTATAGTGCAACCTGAAGTTTTACAGATATGCTTTCATCTCTTTCTCTGTTTTATTTGACTTAATAGTTGACATGTAAAGTTATTGTTGGTATCTTCACATCTAAAACTCAAGAAAACATTATACTTCTTTCTAGAAATAGATGGGAAGATAAAGGTGACAATCGGAAGTATATGAGCATCAGTAAAGAGAAAAATATATAGAATTTTCCAGAAAACAAAACAAAGGTTTCTATGTAATTTCTGCAAAAGACTGTAATAGCGGAAGTAATGAGTTTTTCAGGAAGAACCCATTAATAAGTAGAAAATACACTTTGACAATGAACTTTTGTTTTCATAGTTCTTGTGTGACATTTAGTTGTGGAGTAGACTTTAGGTACGTTAAAATTTTGAATGGTGGTTTAGCAATAATATCAGTTACGATATGTAGCATCGAAGGGATTTCAGATCTATGTTATTGCCTTGTAGTCCAATTTGTACCGTTCGAAATCTTCATGTTGTTAAATTTTCTACTCTTCCAACGGAAATGACCATTATTAACAAACCTCACTAAAGTCTGACATTGATGTCACAAAACTTTTAGCCGACGAATTTATTAGAATAACGTAGTGGAAAATGATTGTTCATATGTAATCATGGACCACTAAGATAAATGTTATATCGTTAAATTAAAGTCGTGTGAATCATTTAATATCTTTAAAAGATCGATCGAAATATTTGATATCTTCAAACATTTCATCACTGCTAATCAGCTCTTACGCTATTTATCATGAAAGAACAATGGAAGGTAGGGTCTCCAGCGTTTATGTTCGTGTTCATTTATGTTTGTGTTCGTTTATGTTCGTGTTCGTTTATATTCGTTTATTTATTAAATGAACGAACATGAACAAGTTATATTCCTTAATAAACGAACATGAACAAAAAATTTTTTGTTCGTTTATGTTCGTGTTCGTTTATGTTTGTTTATTTATTAAATGAACGAATATGAACATACCTCCGTTCGTGTGCGTTCGGCTCGTTTACAGGCCTAATAGATATGGTCTGACCTTCCCTCTATCATTCTATTCTCACACTTTCTGAGAATTTTCAGTGGTTAAAATTGCAAAGGGTTTCTTGCACTGTGACCCTACTTTTATTTATGGATACATGGAGCAACATGCATTGAAATATATATATATATATTCCTTTTGTCTTGTGTAGAATTTAGAATTTTCAAAATTGACCTCCATTTTTAAGTATTTGGTATTTATTCATTTGTATGGACAGGTGAAGAAATACGAGAGCAGCCCTTCCAGTAGTAGTGGGAGTAGAAGTAGAAGCCGCAGCGTTAGAAGAGACCGGAGGTATTAACCCTATACTATTCTCTTTCAGTACTTAACCTTTCTCCTTCAGATGCACTCCAGAACTCCAAACATTTTCTTTCCTGTATGCAGTAAATCACAGGAAAGATGTCCGTCCAAATTACCTGTTAAATCCAGATCTGCCTCTCCTGTCAAGTCACCCAGGTAACTGGGTGTCAAAACGTGCTGTCAGTTTCTTTGCTTTGCTATTCAGTTTTGTTGTTTTCCATATGATTTATGAAACTTCTTTACTTCTATTCATTCAGAGAAAGATCAAGTTCAATATCAGTATCACCTGACAAGGTAGGCTAATTCCGGTTTCTGATATTCAATGCGAGTAGTGACCCGTCACGTATTTGAATCTCACATTCCATTTAAAAGAATCATGAAATTGAAACAAGACCTTCCCCCCTCCCCCTCAAATGGCAAGTTTGAAGTGAATCTTATACATGTGGCTGATTCTACTTTCAGGCCCGATCGGTGAGGCATTGATATTCATACCGCATTAAAAACATAAGTCCGGTATTGCTTGCAGCTTAATGGAGTTTTAGGGTAAATTTTGTTGAACGTCTTAGCACAGTACAACCGGATACGGTCCATGTGGGCAAGTTTAGCTAGGTTTGGCGGTGTTTCTTGGAGGCGAAGCAACTATCTCTGAACGCTAATGGATGAACTAGGTTTCCTTTTGTTTCATTTTGATACTATATTTGAACACTAGTGGATAAGCTAGCTTGATCTATGACACTCTTTGACATATCCTTTGTTGGTTTTATCTTGGTTATCAAATTATGCATGTTGGATGGGTGGTTTTTCTTTTTTAATTTGGTCCTTGCATTTGTTACTTATTACATGCAAAATATTAGAAAGGCCTGTAATTTAATAATATAGTATTTGTTTATCAAAATAGTATTTGTAAATTTAACCCACATTCTTCTAAACCAATTGATGGTAGATAACACATTGTTACTAAAAGGAGTCTAAGGTAGCAAAATTAGGGGAAAAATTAGAAAGAATCAAAATGATTACTTGTGGGGTCAGCAGTTATGTGGTCAGCCAGCTTTATATTTGATTAAATTAAAGGGCTCAACGAGAACTGGAAAAAGTTAAACCTTTTATTTTCCTCTAATTTCAAGCGTCTAAGCAACCTACCCAGACTTGATTAATTCATAAATTTTATTAAGAGATATTTTAATCGTACAATCAAATAAAACTTTTAATAATTAATTATTATATTCTCAAGATAATATTATTTTCAAAATATAATATCTAATAATTATAAATTTCGAACTATCACACAATTAGGAAAAAAAACCTACAAGTCTCAACTACCCTAAACCCATAGGATGGAGAGGGTGAATGTTTTAAAGAATTGTTTATGCCCATTTCTTAGCGGCTACATAAAGACGCCCACAAAATCATTGCAAAAGTCAGTTTACAGATTCTTCATGTTTCCATGAATCCTGGGACGGGCTTTGAAATTGTATCATGACATGCATATTCATGATTTAATATGGTGGGGTTCTGTGTCCTAATGGAGGCTCTTGGGACCCATGATTTGTGATTTTTATTAAGCTTTAAACACATCGAGTTGGTTAGATAAAACTATCATTTTCACACAATTTGATAATTTCTAATATCTTTTATTCTCTATATAGTTGTAACTTAAAAAAGAAATTTCCATTTAGGTGAGGTATGCGATCAAATCATGATAAATTAAAGGGTAAATTATGTGTAGTACCTAAATTATCAGTTTTGATCTATTAGTACCTAAACTTTTAACTTTTTTAAAATCATAGCTAAAGTTTAGTTTTTGTTTCATTTTAGAACTCCCGTTCAAAATTTAATGTTAAGTTTTGAAAAAAAATGAAAGTTTAATTACTAAAACGGACTAAAATTGATAGTTTAGATACTAAGCACATTAAGTTTTTAACAAAATGGTACTAAAATGAAACAATAACTAAACATTAGGTATAATTTAAAAAATGAAAATTTAGGTACTAAAATGGATTAAAACTGATAGTTCAGGTACTAAACATGTTAAGTTTTAACGGCATTATACTAAAATGAAACAATAACTAAAAATTAGTTATGATTTTGAAAATTTTGAAAGTTTAGGTATTAAAACGGATGAAAACTGATAGTTTAGGTACTAAATGCATAGTTTATCCTAAATTAAATAAAAATATTGAATTATCAACATTAGACCATAAAAATAATTTCTGCCTTTTCTCCCTTTATTAAGCCCACCGGCCACCACCATTTCGTAAAAAAACTCTCCTTCCTCGTCTCTATTCAGCTTCTTGCAAATGTCTCGGGTTTTCTCAAAAACTCCAAAACACTGCGCCGAAAAACAAAGCTGCACCATCAGCAAGTTCTACAAGAAACTGTTCTTCATTTTCTCTTCAATTCTCACCATCGTTTTAACCTTCATCTTCCTCGTCTGGCTAACCCTGCACCCTTCCAAACCCCACTTCTCCCTCACACAAGCCGACATCTACCAACTCAACCTCACTCTCCCTTCGCTCCTCAACTCGTCCATCAACTCACCTTCCTCTCCAACAACCCCAACAAGAGAGTCGGCGTTTACTACGACGACTTGCAAGCTTACGCTTTGTATCAAGGCCAGCAGATAACTGTGGATACACCTATTCCTCCGTTTTACCAAGAAAACGAAGAGAGCAACTTGTTGACTGCGGTTTTGCAGGGAAATGGTTTCCCGGTGGCACGGGGTTTCGGTTACGAAGTGGGACGAGATCGGAGTGCGGGGAAATGGTTTTGAGCTTCAAAGTCATCAGAAAACTCCAGTAGAAAGTCGGGACTTGGGGTTTCCGGCCGATATCGGTTTAACGTTAACTGTGCGTCGGTTGTTGGGTTTGGGCCTAGAGCTGCACCGTCGAGTCCGTTTATCAGTTCAAGTAGAGGAACTCAATGTTCCACCGATGTGTGAGATAACATGCTAAACTTTTTATCTGCTTGACGATGATGTTCTATAGTTTTCAAACTTGAGATTCTATAATTTTAAGTCTCTTTGTTGTCAATATTGACATATAATGATCATGTATATAATCTTGGTTATATTTAAAAATAAATCAATTCAAATTTATAAGTTATAATTTTTTTTTATTAATATGGATAAATAATATAGTATCCATTTATAAACAATGCTTCAGTATAGGGATGACAGATGAATATAATTTCGTGAATTCTGCACCGCATCCGTTCTAATTAAGGCGGAGATGGGCATAAGTTTAGTGGGTAGTGGGCGGACGTGGATGTCAAAAGTCATATCCGTCGTGAGTAGTGGGTAATTGATGAGTTCGATGTCTTACCTGCCCCATATCCGCTCGTCCACTAATTACTCATTTTATAAAATTTAGACCATTATGAATTGGGTTAATTGCCCCATTCATACAATAACGTATATCAAATTCTTAGTTTCATGCATAATATTTTAAAATTATTGATTTCATACATGGTGTTTTTTGCGGTTAACGAAATCGCCCACTTTCGTCACAAAAAGTGACATGGACCCTTTGACCACTGATAAAATGACACGTAACATTTTATAAAAATATATATTTTTAAAAAATTTTGTTTTTAAAAAACTCATTTCCTCTATATTTTGACAAAATAGATAACTTATACTTACACCGGTGTATATGTTTTGTCAAAATAAGGGGAAATGAGTTTTATATTTTAAAAAATATTTTTTAAAGTGTCACGTGTCATTTTGTCAGTGGTCACAAGGTGCCACGTATGTGTGTGTAGATTTGAGAATGTGCATGCGTGGGCGGGTGCGAATTTAAAAAATTTACTCATTGTGGGTGGTGGGTAGGTGGTAATACGAAAATATTAGGTGGAGATGGGGAAAGGGTATCCGCACCCGCACCGTCTGTTTGTCATCCTTACCTTCAATATTTAACATTGAACACTCACATCCTTAGCATTCTTAGTACTCGAACCCAGAACCTAAAAAAATAACAACAATTCTTTTATCATCGAGATCGTTTGATTCGTACTACAAGTTACAACATAAATACACATGCTATCAATGGCGGAAGGAAAGCATACCCCGAATGTTCATCCTATAATTCAAATTTTTTATATTAATTGTGAATTTTATTATAAATGTCTACCTATACTTTTATTTGTAACGAAAGCTGCAGGCAACCCTTTATTGAAAAAGTCAAGGGCACGAGATTTTGATACATATGTTGTTTTGATGCAGTAATTTTGCAACTAATAATCGATTTGTACGGTAAAAAGAATGTGTAATACAGACAAAATATATTCAGGTGTTTAATTTTGTAGAAGTAAAAGGTCTGCAGTCTGCGGATTACATCTGCAGGTATCTGCAATAGAAGAAGTGGATCAAAAGTCTGCAGTCTACAAGAAGAAGATTGATTGTTTTTTAACGTCTGTAGACTACTAAAATAAATTGAAATATAAATAAACTGATTTTTTAAATTTAAAAGAGTTTTGCAATATTGAGATTTAAATAATTTTAGTTTTACAATACTGAAATTTAAATAATTCATACAACTACAATAATAAATTATTTAAAATAGATCAATCCATATTTTAAAATAAATCAATCTATACTAATAAATTATTTAAAATAAATCAATCCATATTTTAAAATAAATCAATCCATACTAATAAATTATTAAAAATAAATTAATACATATTTTAAAATAAATCAATACATACTAATAAATTATTTAAAATAAATCAATTTATACAACTACAATAATAAATCAATCCATATTTTAAAATAAATCAATCCATACTAATAAAGTATTTAAAATAAATCAATTCATATTAATAAATTATTTAAAATAAATCAATCCATATTTTAAAATAAATCAATCCATACTAATAAATTATTTAAAATAAATAAATCCATACTAATAAATTATTTAAAATAAATCAATCCATATTTTAAAATAAATCAATCCATACTAATAAAATATTTAAAATAAATCAATCCATATTTTAAAATAAATCAATCCATACTAATAAATTATTTAAAATATATCAATTCATACAACTACAATAATAAATCAATCCATATTTTAAAATAAATCAATCCATACTAATCAAATATTTAAAATAAATCAATCCATATTTTAAAATAAATCAATCCATACTAATAAATTATTTAAAATAAATCAATCCATATTTTAAAATAAATCAATCCATACTAATAAATTATTTAAAATATATCAATTCATACAACTACAATAATAAATCAATCCATATTTTAAAATAAATCATTCCATACTAATAAATTATTTAAAATAAATCAATTCATATTCAAAATTATTTAAAATAAATTATTTTAAAATAAATCAATCCATATTTTATAATAATTTATTTTAATATAAATTTTTATAATAAATTTTTTTAAAATAAATTATTTTATAATAAATTATTTTAAAATATATAACCTTATTAAATTATTTAAAATTATTTTAATAAATAACCATATTTTATCATTGTTCTTGAAGAGGTTTGAAGACCTTTAAAGACATAAAATCATGTCTGCACCAAGAAGAGGTCACGAAGACGTTAGAAAAACTTATGTCTTCTGAAAAACAAACGGTCTACGAAATATGTTTACACGTAATCTGCGAGTCGCAAACATAAGAGGTTTGAAGAAGTTGCATAGTCAAAACAAACTAAGCCATTATCAGAAAAGCACTTTAAAAAGATGGAGGGACTATTTTCTAAAGTGATCAAACTTCTTTAAAGACGCCAAAAGCTCAATAGGGGAAAGAGAGAATTCAAAGTGCTATGCAACCCAGAAGATTAGCTTGTCTATCACTCGGAATTTGAGCGTAGGATCATGGACAGTGATTCAGATGAAATATGAGTCCTACAAAGTTCAGATTGTTGATATTATAGTCCCATAAATCATTACTCCAACAAGAGATTTAGCAGTTTAGCAAATTGTGAACAGCCAAAATTCATCATTTCATGCAAGATGAGAACGACTCAGAACCAGCCCATTTCCAGAAAACATAGGATTAAATTCGACAAGTGAAAGATTAAATTTCTAGAACTAGAAAACATAGGACTAAAGCTCGAAAATTTGAAAAATAGAGGGATTGAAAACATAATTATATTCCGAGGTTATTTTATATTTTGGGGGAAAGCCAAACCAACGGTTGTCTTTCAAATTCAATTTTCAAGAAAGAAAGAAAAAAAAATCAAATTTGTTTCCAAAAAAAAATCATCTATCAGGAAGGAAATCAGAGGATTTTAATCGGACAGTGAAGCAACACAAGGATTCAATGGCAAGGCGTCGAAAATCAAGCAAAGGCGAAACACCAAAGGCGGAGAAGGTAGAGACAGTACTTTCATCGGCGAAGAAAGATACGAGCTTAAAGAAACATACGCGTGAGATGAAGGAGAAGAAGAGCAAGTACGATCCAGTGGGTGAGAGTCCTTTGAGATCCATTTTTTGTTTGAAAAAGATGGTCGACATGAAGCGTGCTGAGGAGACTGAGGATTGCTTTATCCTTGATTTTAACCCTTTCAATCCCATTGACATTGCCAAGCTTTCCGCCGCCAACGACGGCGATGTTGACGATGAACTCTCCATGGTCGCCGAGCGTGGCCAGGTTTTTTTTTCTCCAATTTTTCTATTTAAATTCAAATTTTTCCCTAGTATATTTGCTGACGAAATTTACACTTTTTGAACTTGATTGGAATGGAGCAAAAACTTCAAATTTAGTTTAATTTAGATCGCTGGGTATTGTTTCTTGTCCACCAATAAGTAATGATCTTATAGTTTTTGTTAATTTAATTTTGTTATTGATGTTGTTTTAGGTGGCCTGCAGAGATTATCCACACTCAAGGCATCTTTGTCTGCAATTTCCATTCGATACTACACCTCATGACAAACATTGTGACCTGGTATGCCAAGCAACAATCTTTTACGTTACTGGCGGATTAGCTTTGTTTATTGTTTGGATCACTGGGATTTTGATTCCATTCTAATGATTTTTGTTTCGGTTTGATGCAGTGTTACTGTTATGTTTGTGATTCTGCTGCTCCTTGTGAGTGTTGGACGACACATTGCCATGCCTCGGAGCATGTCAAAAACTGGAGATCTCAACGCCGTGTCAGGACTCGATAGGTTCGGCTTCGTACCTTTCCTGCCATGTCGGAAAATCGAATCCCGAACTCATGCTTATAGGTCGGATTCTACCGGATTTTGCTAACAATTATCTTCTTTTTTGGATCAGATAAGGATGTATAGAATAGTTTTCAAGTAACTTTGAATGAAGGGGATTTCATTGCTGAATTGGGGGTTAAAGATGTTGTCTTTGCTTTACGGTTGCTTACTGCTATAAGCATTGGGGGTCTAAAGAGCTGTATTGCCATTGTTATATATGTCCGGATTTTATCGAGCACTTTGACAGGTAATCTCGATTGCAATATAGACGAGTGAACACGAGTCTTTACGTTCATCTTTACGTTGTCATCACTTCAATAAACTTTCGATCTAAACCATAATCGATCGATCACACACTCCAAACATTAGGAATGATTAATAGTTTAATAACTAGAATTTAATATACAGATGGTATCAAATTACAAAACATTCAATGTGCTAACCAAAACTATAAACAAGACCAACATCACAGCAAAAACTCGAAACATAATAGTGCTAAATGACTTCTGCTGCCGCCGAGCCGAAAACCTCTTTAACCATCGATTCAGAACCTTTTCACAAACTGAAATCTTGCTCTTTAACCTTGAAACATTCTTTCTGCTAGAATCGAAAATGGATATTTCCTCCGGTTCATCCATCATGATGGTGCCACGAGCAGCATTGTCGCCGACAGCTTTTACGTCCTGCTAGAAGACAACCCTATTAATGTTCATATACATATCTGGATTCGGCAATGGCTTAACACTATCATGATTTACAGATATCTCACCTTTGTAACAATGGGTTTCGAATCATCTTTCTTCTCTTCGAAGCGAGGATGGACTTGAAGTTTAAATCTTCTTGATGCAGTCCCCTGTGTAATGGAGTTCTCGATTTTTGGTTGACTTCGACGGGTGCGAGATCGAATCTTGATTCCAGCTACAGGTGCAGTATCGATATTACATGTTGCGCTCACGTGATTGCTCGATTCGCCATTGCTATTTAGCACATTATAGAATTCCCCATCACAAGAAACTTTAATATCATGTGCAGTTGCTTTAACCTCTAGAGGAACTCCTCTGTCATCATTGCTAGTCCCGTGCTGTAAGAGTATAGAATAAAAATACTATGAGACATTTCAATGAATCTAGACGCGATGGAAAAAACAGTACTAGTAAGAACGTGAGATAAAACAATATGTAACGAGCGTGGTTCTACTACTCACCGTTACTTGAACCACATCAGCATCGGATTCGCAATATGATCCACCATCCATACCAAAAGCCAGGGGGTTGGGAGTCTCTCTTTCTTTAATCAAATTCTTTTGACAGCCCCAATCCCCGCTGTAGTAGTCATCTGAGGTTTTGAAGTGGGAACTATAGGCATCATTTTCATTTGTGCCATACTCAAACTCCACCCCACTAAAATCGTTCCCGACATGATCTAACATCCAAGGAGCCCCCTCTCCTTTGATCTGCAAATGCAACGGAGAAAAGAGTTGCCAATCCAGAGGCTCCATCATTGGATCATAAAAGTGATTCAAAGCTTCTCCAACTGCATCCACCTGAAAATCAAACAACATAAGCGCAAAAGCTATGACAGCAAAATCCAAAACTGAATCGAAATCTAAATCTAAATCCAAATCGAGTTTCATTTTCTCACCTCTGCAGGTGCCATTTCTACCAGTTGACCTCCTAAATGGTACATCATTTTGTTATCTAAACCTTCAAGACAAGTTTCACTGCTACTGGGAACTTTTTCGGCTTTCACTTCCCCCGCAGGCTTGTCTCGCGGCACATCAAACTCAGATTGCACATCTTCGGTGTGAGACGATGTGCCGGGATCAACGAAGTTGCCATTAATATCTTCGATGGTCTCGTCTTGTTTCTTGAATAGACGACAAATTACAAAAGGATTCTGCAGAACAATACACCAAAAAGTCAAACAATATGAGCAAAACTAACAAAGGATCGAACCCTCAACTGGAATCAAACTGAAACCTCAATATTTAAGTCAAAAGAAAAAGACCTGTCCGGGCTTGGTGCCGTCGAGCTCATCGAGGGTAGTACGGTACTCGTGCATAATCCAATTGGTGCGCTTTCCCTTGGGAGCCCGGCCGGTGTAAAACACCAGAGTTTTCTTCATGCCGATCAAGCTAGACCCGGACTTTATCTTTCGATCCTTACCCGTAGCCTTCCAGTAACCAGCACCGGTAGCCCGGTTGAGCCTGCTTCCGTTTGGATACTTCCGGTCGAGCGGGCAAAAGAAGAACCACTCCGGGTCTCGACTCTTTATAACAGACAAGTCAGGCAAATCCCAAGGCTCGCATTTACAGACATCGATTTCACGAATCACTCCGACCTCATTGACCCTTTCTCCGTTTATCTTGGACCGCAAGTAACAATCGATCAACTCCTCGTCAGTTGGTCTGAATCGGATTCCGATGGGCAGTGAATTCAGTGAAATAACATCCATGATTAGCTTTTACTAAACCCAAAGAAAAGGGATCTTTCGGCAAGTCCAAAAAGTTGTAGGAAAAGTGAAGAATTACGAGAAGATTCAGAGGGAATTAGGATTTGGATACGAAAGATTTTGATCAAGTGTTTGCTGAAGAGGTTCCATGGCCCATAGTTTGCTTTACTTTTGCCTTTCAATGGATATATATAGAAAATTATTAGTACTTGTTTTATTGTTTGGGTAAACAATGTAGATAGTCCTTTATTTTTTTTGTTTGCTTGACTTTGGTCACAAATTTAAAAATTAAGGGGAATGATTTCTAATATTATCGATTTATTCGATTTTAGTCACTCATCAATTAATGTCCATTAACCCCTTTTGTTTGTCCTTTTTCTTTAAGTTTCTAATATGATTGAGAGACTAAAATTCGAATGAGAGTTAACGATTGAGAAATTAAAATCGAACGCATCGATAATGTTAGGGATTAAAATCAAATCGGTCAATAATGTTAGGGACCGTTCCCTTTTAATTTTAAAATCAATAACTAAAGTCGATCAAACTGAAAACGTAGAAAATTATCTGCATAATTTACTCTCTCTTTTTAATTTCGGTTAATGTCCGCGTTTGATCATATTCCGCTATAGAAGTTGTCAAATAATTTATGCTTTTACGATTAACCCCATTACTCTAAAAAAATGGAGAAAAAAATAATTATATAATTCATAGTAGTACAATAATACCATTGTTAAGACAACCTTATTATTTGTATGCATTATATTATTGAGCAAAATTAGGGGTAGACAATAAATAGGTTAAATTGTTTACTAAATGTAACCCCTCGTATGAATGCAGGTAATTCGATCCGAAATATCATATTAGGATCACTAGAGCGATCTACTATAAAAATTGGCAAAAATTTAAAATTTTCCTAAACCATTTCAAAGCGTAAATAATTTATAAATAAAAATTCAATAATCATTCTGACGATAAAACAAAATTCAATAATATAGAATATCAAAACATATTTCACACTATGATGTGAAAACAGACTATGACCCATAAGCCCCTTAATTATACGATTACTATATTTTGCAAGTAATGTCGTGTCTATAGTTACATTGGATTTTTTAAGGGGTGAGGTCAGGTGGAAGGTGAAAAAATTTTTCGACCCGATCCGAGGATAATAATACAATTTTCTTAAATTTTTCATTATTTTTTAATTAAGTTCTTATTTTATATCGGGTCAGGTTGGGTCGGATTTATACTTTAAAAATTTGAGTCGGATCGGAGTCGGTGGAGAGTATATTTTTTCAAGTCAGGTCGGGTGGAAGATATAAAATTTTTGGGTTGAGTCAAGTTCAGGTGGAGGATGTAGATTTTTGGGTTGGGCTTTTGGTCGACTCGGCTCGTTGCCATCTCTAAATGTATGCATTATAATATTACTTAATTATTTTTAGGGTCAAGTAAAAAAATAGTACATTGACTATAAGATATTGTTTTAAGTACCTCGACTATTAAAAGTTATAAAATGGTTATTCGACTATAAAGTGTTGCTTTGTTAAGTCTTTTAACTTTTAAACGTTACAAAATGGTCACCTGACTATTCATCATGTTCCAAACTCGTCCTTTTTCGTTAAAAAATTGACGATATTATGAGCTAAACGTTAACCTACTAACTGTAATATGATATAATTTGATCATAGAATCTCAAACGACTATTATATCTCAATCATCATGTCAACGTCTAACTCGGACAATTGTCAATTTTTTAAAGGAAAATGACAAGTTTGAAACATCATAAATAGTCGAGTGATCGTATTATAATTTTTAATAATTAAGGGACTCAACAAAGCAACACTCTATAGTCGGATAATCATTTTATAACTTTTAATAGTCGATGGATTTAATAAAACAATATCCTATAATCATGAGATTATTTATGTACTTTATCCTTAGAGTATGTTTAGTTCACGAAATGTAAGATTACCGGAATGTAACATTACTCTGAGAATATTGTATTACCCTGTTTGGTTTGTTTAATAGGAATGTAAAATTATAGTGTTTTGTTGGAGAAATATAAGATTACTTTGATGCATATTTTACTAAATTATCTTTGTCATATATAATTTTAACAAGTAAAACTTTAATAGTAAATTTTAAATATTTGAGTGAAAACTCATAAAAATATTTTAATTATTATACTATCTAATTTTAAAGAAAAAAAATTAACATATAATTAATATAATTAGTATATCAAACTTATAATTTTAAATAATTTTCAGAAGTATCATATTTATTTATATAAAATATAATATAATATGAAAAATAATTTTGTGATCTCAAGTGGACAAATATATTATTTTTAATGTATACAATTTATTTTTTAATTAATCAAAATTTAATTTAAATTTAAATAAATACATTTTTACATTAATAACATTTTCACCTTATAAAATTTTAAAATGTTTAATATACTAAATATTGAAAATATAAAATCATTTTATCTACTCAAAATTATTAATATTTCATTAAATTAAACATTTTTTTTATTATTATTAAGTTTATAATTTTGAGTAATTCAAAAATAAAAAGAATTGTGAAGGATTCATATGAAAAAATAATTATTTTATAGGTATTTTTGTTTTAAATAGTGTGTATTGTTTATTGCCTAAGAATTTAAAAGGAATATCATTATCTCATTTTAATCTAAAAATACTACTATTACGAATATTATTATATTATGATATTTTTTTCATAAACCAAATATGAGAATATAATTTTGAAAAAAAAATATTCCTTCTATTTTGTATTGAAAATAGTCCATCAATTCAGATTATCTCAATCACTTGAGCATCCAACTCCCCGTTATAACTATGCGCTTTGGTCAACGAAGCTATGGTCTCTATCACCAACAGGGACAAAGTTGAAGTTTCGAAGGAACCTAATCCAATGGACTGCTTCATTCCTTAATCTACAAGCAAAACATTCAATAAATAATTATTCCTACAAATTTTACAAAAGAGAAAAAAAAATGTAATAACTGGCCCCACCGCGCCTCCCATGTTGGGTTGTGTGTGCCTCATAATATGAAACCAAACCTCCATCTGCCTCGTATGATAGGGGTAGGCAATGGGATGGGGTCCACGTCAAGTAATGTACTTTATCCTACGTACTGTATTAAATAGTGACTCGGTTATAATTTCATAGATTTAGCATGGCACCCGTTTTAATTAAAGGATGAATAGATATAAGTTTAATAGGTAGTGAATAGATGTGGATATAAAAGGTCATATTCATCGGGAGTAGTAAGTAGGTAATAAATTTAAGACTTTATCCGTTTTGTATCTGTCAGTCTTATATGTGTCCGTTTACTAATTACTCATCATATAATTTTTGGATTATTATATATTAATGTATAATTTCAGAGACTATTCTATAAATCTTAAGATTTTACATGACATGACTTGTAATTTAATCAAAGGATAAGATATAAACTTAATTAATCTTTATTTTATTTTATTATGTTTCTTAACGAATTTATTTGTCTTATATTTTATTGTTTATGGAATCTATGAGATTGGTGTTAGGCGGATATTGACTAATGGAGGTAATTACGAGATAGATAGTAGATATCCAGTTAAATAGTAAATTTAAAAATATTTCTACGTAGACCTATATGAATTTAATATTTTTTACCTAATATCAACTTTGGATAAGTAATGGATATAAAAGTATTGGGTGAATATAAAAATAAAAAAAGTGTATTCGTACCTGTCCTCTCAGTTTGCCATCTAATAATATTAAGTTATATTATCAACTCTTCCTGATACACATGATTTAAAAAAAACATGTTGAAAATGATAGCTAGAAAAGAAAATCTTGTAAAATTTCACTGTATCAATGGTGACTTTAAAAGATGAGGATTTAAAATAGGAAATTGTTTAGAATTTTTTTTTAAAAAAAATACAGATAGATAATTCAGATTAGGCCAAAGAAAACAGAGAAGCCTAGAACAATGAGCCAAACTATATGCAACAAAAGTAAAGCCTGACCAGAGAAAGATCCGGTCCCGCCGTTATTTCCGACGTTACAGAATCCCATCTTTGCAACCTTGGCCCCCGAGCAATGCGCGTCTGCACACCCGCACCAATACGTAACTCCGTCGTCCCCGCAAACCGGATCCGTCCTGAAGCAGTTAACCGGGCACGAATAGCGCCGCGAGGGAGGCGAAACACCGCACGCATCATCCGCATCGGACGGCAACAAGATGCCCGCCGTGAAATTCCGTTGCGATTCGACGTCAGAAGAAGAAGAAGGAATGACGAGCAGCAGCAATAACAACAACAGTGACAATGCGGATTCGTGGATTTGGATCGACACCAGCGTCACCATCGTTTTGCTTTGAAATCCTTTCAAAAATTCCGGAAAAATGAAAGCGAGCTTTCCTTCTTTTTTTTAAAGCAAAATTGTAAAAAAAAAAAGAAAAGGAAAAGCTCGCGTTTAATGCTGCTTCCTTTGTTTTCTCAGAATAAAGGAAATTCCATGAAAATACTCTCTTTTTCTCAAGGTTTAAATCCTTGCCTCGAAGCAACGAATTTGCACATTTTGATGATTCACAGGGACGTGAATGGAAGGAAAAAAAAATATATATATATATATATATAAAGGGAATGGGAATCAAATCTTTGCCGTCAAACTAATTCATTGACCAATAATATATCCTACCATTTTGAAAAATGTTGTTTTAACGGTAGAAATTAATAGTAATTAATTTAGATTGTTTTTATGTTTGGTTGGAAATCGAACTTCCATTTGTGTTCTTATCACCTCCATTATGGAGAAAATGACGGAGAATGTTTTTTCCCGACAAAACTTGTTGCAGGTCCCTCTGTTGTAAGGACTACTCCATTTAGTCCCTCTAATATATCAATTTTCTCCCTCCATTACAGAAACTGATTAAATTTAGTCCCTATGAATCCGTTTAAACGACGTACTTGTAAAAAGAAGAGTAAACTGTATATGTAGTCACTGAACTATAAAATAAATTCTATTTTGACCATCAAACAAAAAAAATGTCATAAAGTCACTAACGTGGTGTATTGAAACTCAATGCTGTTCTTGTATATTTTTTCGTTTCTGGAAACTGCAGTTACAGACATTCAATGTACAGTTCATGTGTTGAATCTACAATACAAATATATGACATCTAATCTGGGGCACCCAGTCCATGGAACTCTCTGGTTTTTCTATGTACGTACAAACAATTGCAACAAACTGAATCAAACACGACCATCCCCATTAGTCACTCAACAATGGCACTCTCTGGCCGGCGGCAACAACCGTGAACCAACGGAACCGATTTTATTATTCATTGTCTGCACTATTTCTGCAGCAGAAGGCCTAACGGTAGGTGATTTTCGAAGACAGAGTTCAACGATTAAGAGCATAGCTTTTGCTTCTTCCAAGTCGAACTCACCACCCAGCTTTGGATCCACCATCTCCGCCGCCCCACCACCACCCTCAACAACCTCCCTCAGGTTCAGTGCCACCATCGTCGTCAACAATTGTCCCCTTTCGGGACAAAAGGCTTCCATCCCAGTCACAAGCTCCAAAATAATAACACCCAGACTATAAACATCGTTCTCCTTAGAAGCAATACCGGTCCACAAATAACGAGGATCGGTGTACCCCGGCGAGCCGACCATTATCTGATTAGTCTTCTGCGGCACCACCGTCGACGAAAATCCCATCTTCGCCGACCCGAAATCGCAGAGCTTGCAGTTGAACTGCTCGTCTAACAAGATGTTGGACTCTTTGATATCGCCATGAACTATCTGGAGACTGCATTTGTCGTGCAAGTACTCGATTGCTTCGGCAAGTTGAAAAGCTATGCTCATACGGGTCTTCCATGGAAGCAATTCCCTTCCGTTTCCATGGAGTTTCTCTTGTAAATTTCCATTCGGAACGTATTCTAACACCGTCGCGCCTTCCTCTGTAAAATAAAATGAACAGATATTATAAAAAAATAGTAAATCTTTCTTTAGCGATTGTTGAAGAGTTAAAGTAACTACCTTGATCATCGCAGTAGCCAAGGAATTTAACGATGTTGTCATGTCGGATTCGGGTCAGAATATCCAGTTCTTGTTTGAACACTTGATTTAACCGATCATTTCTGACATGGATCTTGACTGCTCCCAGGGTGGAATCCGACAAGTTAGCCAAGTAGACATTGCTGAACCCTCCTTGTCCGATCAAACGCGAGAAATACTTGGTCGAATCTTTTAATTTCGTCCCATTTAAACCTCTTAACACACCCTTTACCTTCTTCGACGCTTAAATCTCTTCCCTTTTCTTCATCGGCCCCGCCGCTCGCCACCGTGGGTTTACGGCGTTTGAGGAATTTCAATAAGAACCCAATTGCCAACAGCAACGAAAGAAGCGATACAAGAGAAACAGTAACGAGGATGACGAGTTTGGGATGGAACGACGATAGGGTTGTTCTTTAAGAAGATGTCGTCGGCGGATAGAAAACGGCGGGGGAAGCGACGCGGAAAGTGAGTGGAGGAGAAGGAATGAGTATTATTATTGGTAATAATAAGGAAAAAATTGTGATGGGATGTTCCAAGAACATCAGCACCAGCAGACATACTTTCAAACATCAATAACCCAACCATTTTTAACCTTTAGATTTGTCGGTTGTGAACCCCGTGGACATGGGGACGAACATAATCTGACAAAAACTCGATCTAAATGTGCAGATTTCATTTCAGAAAAAATAGAAACTGGAAGCCTCCTAGAAAAGCCATTGAGGTTTTCCTCTTTCCGTCAGATTGAATCAAATTATTTATCATGAAGTTAATTTCGACCGATTCTGATATTTAATGTCAAATTATAAAATGATATTTTATTTTGAAGATTAAGTGAAATATTATGACTGGATTTTCAACTCACTTGGTTTTTTTTTTAATGAATCTGAATTTTGTATATGTTTTATCTGAGAATAGTCCAAATTTCACAAATACAACTTGATACCATTTTTAGTGTTTGGTAAACACCATTTTGAAGAAGTTTATTGTGCAAAATAAACTAAAAATGAAAACGCTATAAAATCCAGCGATTTAGAAGAACTTATTGCAAAATAAGATGTTAAATGACATATTTGACATTATTTTTTTCCATAATTACATCCTTACCATAAAACCTAATATAATGAAATAGTCTTCATCCCAATATATTTAAGCTGAAATTTTATTTTATTATTCTATTTTTTAGTTGTAGATTCTCAAATATATTTTAATTAAAAAAATATAGCAAAACATGAAAGTAAAAAAATGTAGTGTTGATATTTTATACAAAGTTTATCGTATGTATAAATCTCACAAGGTTAATATTTATAAATATTAAATTTAAAAATATATATTCATTTTTTTAAAAATATTCACTAATTTTCTTAAGGAATTTTTAATTCCTAGTCAAAAATATTTTATCCGAATAATTTCACCTCGATAAAGACTAAAATATTATAAAACATATATGTACTTAACAACTAAATGTATCATACCCTTATTTGTTATTTTGCCTATATCAACTATCACCTAAATTTTACCAAACACTTCTATAAAAACATTTAATCAAATCAGTTGGTCAAACCAACTACTGGAATCAACTACTAGTTATCAATTGTTTGCCAAACACCCTCGTTTTTTTTAAAGTTCGAGGAGTAAGTTGGTAGTTGATCTAAAATTTACGATCAAATTAATATTTTTTTCTAAATTTGAGGGTTCAAGTTAAAAATAATAATTTTTTACTAACATATCACTTCAACAAACTAACATCATTTAAGTCTTATATATCAATAACCTTGTATATCAATCATAACATTATAAAAATAAAACTTATATATCAATGACCAAAACATTATAAATCATAATATAGTTCACCAAAATATTATTTTTTAAACATTTAATGATAAAAATAAAACTTGTGAAAAAAATTGACCATTTTTATAGTTTACCCTAAATATTACTATCATATCTACCAATCATATATTGACATATAATTCACGTGCGAATTCTTTGTTCTCTTCTGACACGGTCGCGAATATTACGGTGGCCCACTATTATTAAAATTATTATTATATAATTCTTTCAATTTAATTTATTATAATTATATTATTAAAATTCGAACCACTAAATTTTCTCAAGAAACATTCAGTTGGGAAATGGTCAATTTTAAATCATTTTGCACGCACTATTCATCAATTTGTCAATTGTCATGTCATACTTTCATAATTATGACAGTGGCCGCACGTTCGCACGGATTCTCTTATTATTATTATTATTATTATTATTATTATTATAGACTCCTCATAATAAATAAATATCAATATAATCATCAATTAATAAAATAAAAGAGTATTAAATCAATAATTCAAAAATGATATTGTGAATATAAAAAAACAAATTAAATGGTTAGTCTTATAATAAATTTTTATAACATATAATTTAACGTAATATATTCCAAAATGAATGATAATTATATAAAAATAATTGAGAATAAAGATTGTTATGATTCCTAATTGGGGGGGTTTGTAGTTGGATTACGACCGTATACTTAACAAAGCGACTCCGTAATAGCAACGAAGAGCATCCTTCACCAACCAAATCGCTTGGAGGAGATATTAGACCAATTCACTAATCAATTACATAAATAGTATTCGGTTAATTGTTCATAAATCGTTTTGTATAATGTTTGTTTATGTTCTGAATAAATGTGTAAAAAAATTACATTCATTTAATAAACGAACAAACACGAATAGAGGTGTGTTCGGTTCGTTTATATTCATAAACAAGTTTGTTTATCTATTCGTTCATTTATGTTCATGATCAAACTTGTTTATCTGATTCTCTTTTTCTTTCTTTTTTTACATTTTAAATATTAATAAAGGTTTGAACTAAATTTAACAAATGATAAAAGTTGAAATTTAAACTATGAATTTTAAAGAGTTTAAGACAAGTTGCATAATTTTATCATTTTTATTTAGTTTGAAACGAAAGGGTAAAACTAAAAATTGAACATATAAAGGAACGATAGACAATAAAAGAACATGTTCATGAAAGTTAAATGAACACGTTCGTAAACATATAAGCGAACTCGTTCACGAGCATTAAAAGAACATGTTTACGAACAATAGATAAACGAACACGAACACTTTCAAAATAAAATAAACGAACACAAACACTATATTAAAAATTTAAGCAAACACGAACCGGACACCTTAAAAAATAAACAAACAAACACAAACATAACTTTGTTCGTTCAAGCTCGGTCAGTACACCCCTAGTATTTATAATATATTTACATTTATATATTTTTTATTTTAGTTTTTAGTTTTGAAATAGATATCGAGAACTTGTCGTAGTACAGGATAGCTCATATAATCCTATTGAGACTTGAGAGTCATGAATAAATCTACGAAAAGAAATCGAAGAGTTTGTGCTTGATGATATCGGTGGAGTCACATTATAAACTATAGTATAAGACTTTTGGGATTTTTATTTATTTATAAATTTTATATAAAATTTAAATTTAATACATCATTTTAGAAGAATATTGACACTATTTTTTAAATTTGCAATCTATTAGTTTACTCCGTATCTCGAGTGAAGTCAAAAGATTATTAAGCTTAAAGTTTGTTTATGTTGAGTTAAAAAATAATCAACATTTAAAAACTCTAAAATTGAATCGAATTAAACTAAACTGAATAGAATTTTCAGTTTAATTCCGATTTTATAAAACCGATATAAAAAAATTCGAACCGAACCGAATACTACTCGACTCTAATTACTCGTGCTGAGATAATAAAACTAACAAATTTTACATGCAAAATTACATTTGAGAACAATATGCACAAGATTAGAATAAACAAGCATTCAAAACATTTCATTTATTTCATTTCAGTTCAAACCGTCAAAAGAATTTATACGCATTGCTTGTTCCCCACTCAACTTTACATTTCTCTTCAGCTTGGTTAAGAGAGAAGAAAGATGGGAAAGAAGAGAGTAATTTCATATGGATGTAATACTGCCTACAAAAATCAATTATAAAAAATCGATACCTCATCTAAAGACAAGCAATTAGGGATACTCTAATCCAACTCCTGCTTGTTCTTAGTTCTTTTCATCTTCGCCTTAAACCTCGATTTCGTCACGAGCGACTGTATTGTGTTTACGAAGTTCCCGACAGCCATCACAACCAGAAGTATCCCACAACAAATCACCTACAAAAAACTCCGTTTTCTATCACTAATTGTACAAAAACCGTACAAGATTTTTTTCGACATATATGGTTGAAGAGAGACACCATGAGAAAACCACCTACCTGCCATTTCGAAACAACCCCAGCAAATGCAGACCTGAGAAGCAGCAGCCCAACGTATGCCTCGAAACCCTATAGTCACATTCACGATAACTGAAAGTTTTAGACCCTTTAAGTGGTAAAAAAACTTCGTTCGATCTACATATTCTTGGCAATTAGACAAAAGTTTGCTTGCGTTACCTGCATAAGGAAAAGTACAGGGCATAAGATCCATAGTTGGCCATCTACACCAGATGCTTCTCCCCAGACAACATCCATTCTATTAGCCTGTAACCGACAATACTCGAATAGAAGTTAGGATTGATTCTCTATGATTTGAAGGATCCCAAATGATGGCATAATAGCTACTGCTCTTGGCAGATAAAATATGGATAAGATAACACCTTTCCAAGAGCAATACGAGTATAAAGCCTCTGACGCTGATATCTATTTTGAAGAAGCATGACAACTCCTTGCATCATAGCCCATTGAAGGAAAAGTTCTACACCTCTCTGGCATAGGATTTAACAGTTTGTTAATGAACACCAACTCAATAAGGCATAATGATTAATTAGTGCACAATGGTACAACAGTGACCTGCTTTTGAGCACAATTAGGCTGTCCTTCAATCTCCCAAGTGATACTAATTAGGGCCATAACAATAGCACAATAGTGATGGTGTATCCACCTGCAAAAGTATTATTTGGTCATCAATTAACTTGCAAGACTAACCAAGAAAATACAACTCATACACACAAACTACAGTCGAACATCAACAACGAGAAAATAGAAGTTCTTGATGATTAACTATAAGGAGTATCAAAAAACATCAAAACATACTAATCAAAAAGGAGATTCCAAGAGGTTCTAGGTAGATCATAGCTGTTTCCAGCTTGTTATGTGGCTTTGAAAGTTTTCAGATAAACCAATATTTGATTACAATCAGCATAGGCATAACATACAGATAAACCATCTACAACATAAGAAAATGGTTATAGGTTGGAACTGGTTCACAAATTCAGTTGTGATGATGGGGTAACCAAAAGAGAATTTAACATAGACGGACACCATTTTCTTTCTCTGTCCTCAGAGAAACAAGGAGGATTGATTCCACCCTACAAAACTTAAAGAAACAGCATTTTCACATTATAATACTGATAATGGACCCCCATCTGACTCTAACTCTAACTCTCCTTACATGTTTGCTTTCAGGAAACAAAACAACAGAGTAAATATGTTATTCACATTATAATACTGATAATCGACCATGTTACATGTTTGCTTTCAGGAAAAAAAACAACAAAGTAAACATGTTACGTGTTGGCTTTCAGGAAACATTGGGAAAGAAAAGGATGCACTTACCATGGACGGATATCACTTCCATTTATTCGCAATATGTTCTCTCGCATAGCCAAACCAGTGTAAAGGAACAACAACCATGCCTGCAAACAACTTATCATTCGCTCGGTATTAATTCACAGAAAAAGAGCTCATCATTAAATCGGCAACAATCGAATAAAATCCTAACAAAACCCCCCAACGAATAACCAGAATAATACCTCGTACAATTGAACTGGAAATGCAGGCAAGCATCCATCCAAATCCATGATCTTAAAACAAGCAAAGTTAACGGAAAAAAGAAACAGAAGGGCAGTCCTATCCTGTTGAAGGGAGACAGTACTTAGTAATGAATACTTAAAATTTCCAAATTTCCCAATTTCTTTCCAAGAAAAATGCATAAATAAATCACGAATTCAATCGAAATATCGAATTATACAATAGGCAGGGAAAACTGAAATGCAAATATGTATATTGGGATGAATTTCTATCATGCAATTGTAAAATTAAAGAATATATTCATATGAAAAGTAAATAAAAAATAAAAAATCAAAGAATAAAATAAAAAAGAGTTAAAAGAACAGTGATGCTGACTCTGTAGCTGTTATATTCCTCCTTAACTTTCAACTGGACTTCTTTACGAGATGCTCGCACATTGATTGGTCCCAGAAACTCCTGAGAAATCTCCCTGTCGTCACAAATTACAAATTAATTAATCACATCTCTAATTACATGATAATTAAATCACTTAAAAAATACAAACAGATAGTATACCCTGATATTTGGGAGGAAGAATGCAGCGGCGTCTCCATCGGCCATAATGCAGGTGCTCTCTGTAAATCCTCTTCGAACTGCCTTTTTTAGATCCAAATTTCAGAAACAATCCAGATTTGATCTAAATAAAGACATAATGGAAAAAAAGTGAAACATGCAAGGTTAAAGAGTTTCTGCCTTCCTGGCGAGATTGCGATCCATAAACTTTTGAGAGACAAGCGAGCTGATCAATGAACGAACGCGGCGAATGGAAGATTCGATGGAAATGGCATTTTGGCGGAGCGATTGCTCCTCGTTCGAAATCTTCCATAAAAGCGAAGACCCAGATTCTTGTAACTCTCTGGCTTGCTTCATCAGCCTCCCCACTTCTTCTGCAATCTATCACCGGCACCGGCTCCGGCGCCAATTCATCCACACTCTCCATTTTATCGATTTTTTTCGAGTAAAATCAAGCACTCTACACTTTGGGTGATTTAGTTTTCTTTGATGTGTGTATATATATATAGTATCGTGTAAGGTCAAAGGTTGCATTTGAACGAAGGAGAGGGTGGGCTTTCGTTTTTTATTTTGAAACGTAACTTTCTGGGCAAGCCGAAGGGATCGGAACAAATACATCTTCGCTTTGTAATGTGTACTTGCATGAATAAAATGAAAAGATATAGATACCAAAATCATATATAATTTTTTTGTCTAATTACGAGTTTCATCACTTTACTTTACAAAGTTAATAAATTAGTCCCTTTAACTTATTAGAATTTTATCTTCATACTTTATGGAGGGGAAAAATCATTTATTAGTAAACATATTGATTTTATTGTTGATATTTTAGTAATTTATAATACATATTGAATTGTTTATTTCTACTAAGTCTAAGCATAGATGGTTAAACTATTGTTTTTTAGCGATTTAATTGTAAAATTTTATAGTGTTATTCAATTAAATAACTTTCCAATTTCTTACAATATAATAACTAAATTTTCAAAAATTAAAGTAAATGGTTAACTCATTACTTTATATAGTAAATTTGATTTAATAATTATATATAGAGATAAATGTAATTTGAATATTATATTTTTTATATTTATGAATTTTGAACATATTAGTAATTTAAATTATATATACAGGAAGAGATTCACCTACATTAGTGTATAATTTAAGTAGTTTTACATACTTTTATATAAATTATATTAAATAAAAATGTTAATATGAATCTATATGTTAATTTATAGTTTTAATTTTGGTGTTCTATTTCTTTTTTATTAATTTGGGATAAATATAAGACAATATTTGTTTAAAGAAAACTCTCAACCATTTGATATTGGACGCTTATACCCTGATATTCCCAGCACTCGAACCCGAAACATTGAGAAATAACAAAAAATTATTTACTACTGAAATCACTTGATTCTTGCAAATTTCAATTAAATCATAATATGATATTACTAAATCTAAGTACGAGATTAATCACCAATTGATTAGGAACAAACCTAGCCGCAATTTCCCCCCAAATGTATGCCCAACTAAATAACTTGTTATCCACACGGGGTAGGGTAGGTAGCCGGACCGGACCCTAAACTCTTAACCACGCGACGACACCCGGGGCCGGATCCTTCCTTGATGTCTACTAACCTAACTCTTAGATTTTGGTTTAGCCGAGTTATCCATTGTTTCGACCGGTTTAAATAAAATTTTCAATTAAATCGAATCTTTCATCATAATGCTCGGCTGGTTTAGATGAATTATGGATTATTCAGATTTTTCAAACGAATTATCATCATATTCAAATATTTTGTCATTATAATTAATGATTTTTTTAATCTGAATTAAGAGTAAACTGCCATTAGCTTTGATAGTTTAATAATCTAAATGCTAAATAAACTATGGTATTTAAATTAATTATTTCGATAAAATGTTCTGATCTCTGATGTATTTTTCTTAATAAAGAAAGCACTGCGCCGTACAACTCCTTGAAACCTAGAGCGCCCCTAATGGCCTAATCACGGGGAAAAGGAAAGGTAATTTATGTGTTTAGTACTTAATCTATTGTTTTGATCCGTTTTAATATTAAATTTTAATTTTTCAGAATCATATCCAAAGTTCAGTTTTTGTTTATTTAGTACCCGTAGTTAAAAATTTTAGTTTTTATTTTATTTTAGTATACTATTAAAAATTTAGCGTTAAGTTTTGAAAGAATTAAATTTTAGGTACTAAACAATCAAAACTGATAGTTTAGGTACTAAAGCTTAAATTTTAACGACAATACTAAAT